>NC_057803.1:252161960-252194513 GCF_018294505.1 Triticum aestivum
TGAGACGCAATACATGGCTCCTGAAGACGCTGACAGGTATGAATGTTTAGTTGCTCAACGTGTTTTGAGTGTGCAGGTCACACAAGCTGAGCAAAATCAGAGGCACAATTTGTTCCATACCAAGGGAGTTGTGAAGGAACGTTCTGTGCGCGTCATCATAGACGGAGGGAGCTGCAACAACTTGGCTAGCATGGAGATGGTGGAGAAGCTTTCTCTCACCACAAGACCACATCCCCATCCTTACTACATCCAATGGTTCAACAACAGCGGCAAGGTTAAGGTAACACGTACTGTTCGTGTGCATTTTAGTATCTCTACATATGCTGATTATGTTGATTGTGATGTGGTACCTATGCAAGCATGTTCCTTATTACTTGGTAGACCATGGCAATTTGATAAAAATTCTGTACACCATGGTAGAAACAATCACTATACTCTTCTTCATAAGGATACAAATATTACTTTGCTTCCTATGACTCCTGATTCCATTTTGAAAGATGATATTAATAGAGCTAATAAAGCACAACAGGAGAAGAATAAGAGTGAAAATTAGATTGTGGCAAAAGAATTTGAGCAACAAATGAAGCCTAATAATAAACCATCTAGTGTTGCTTCTGAAATTAAATTGAAAAGTGCATGTTTATTTGCCACCAAATCTGATATTGATGAGCTAGATTTCAGCAAATCTGTTTGCTATGCTTTTGTGTGCAAAGAGGCATTATTTTCATTCGAGGACGTGCCTTCCTCTTTGCCTCCTGCTGTCACTAACATTTTGCAGGAGTTCGCTGACGTTTTTCCACAAGACGTGCCACCGGGATTACCGCCTATTCGAGGGATTGAGCATCAGATCGACTTAATTCCCGGTGCTTCACTGCCAAACCGTGCACCATACCGTACCAATCCAGAGGAGACGAAGGAGATTATGCGTCAAGTACAAGAGCTTCTCGACAAAGGTTATATACGCGAATCCCTTAGTCCTTGTGCTATTCCTATTATTCTAGTGCCGAAAAAGGATGGTACATCACGTATGTGTGTTGATTGTAGAGGCATTAATAATATTACTATTCGTTATCGTCATCCTATTCCTAGGCTAGATGATATGCTTGATGAATTGAGTGGCTCTACAGTATTCTCCAAAGTTGATTTGCGTAGTGGCTACCATCAAATTCGTATGAAATTGGGAGATGAATGGAAAACAGCATTTAAAACTAAGTTTGGATTATATGAGTGGTTAGTCATGCCTTTTGGGTTAACTAATGCACCTAGTACTTTCATGAGATTAATGAACGAAGTTTTACGTGCTTTCATTGGACGATTTGTGGTAGTTTACTTTGATGACATATTGATTTATAGCAGATCTTTGGAGGAACATTTGGAACATTTACGTGCTGTTTTTATTGCTCTACGTGATGCACGTTTGTTTGGTAACCTTGGGAAGTGCACCTTTTGCACCGACCGAGTATCTTTTCTTGGCTATGTTGTTACTCCACAGGGAATTGAAGTTGATAAAGCCAAGATTGAAGCCATTGAGAGTTGGCCGCAGCCCAAAACGGTCACACAAGTGAGGAGTTTTCTTGGCCTCGCTGGATTCTATAGGCGTTTTGTGAGAGATTTCAGCACCATTGCTGCACCTCTCAATGAGCTTACAAAGAAAGATGTGTCTTTTCTTTGGGGTACCGCACAGGAAGAAGCCTTCACGGTATTGAAAGATAAGTTGACACATGCTCCTTTACTCCAACTTCCTGATTTTAATAAGACTTTTGAGCTTGAATGTGATGCTAGTGGAATTGGATTAGGGGGTGTGTTATTACAAGATGGCAAACCTGTTGCATACTTTTCTGAAAAATTGAGTGGGCCTAGTCTGAATTATTCTACTTATGATAAAGAATTATATGCTCTTGTTCGGACTTTAGAAACATGGCAACATTATTTATGGCCCAAAGAATTTGTTATACATTCTGATCATGAATCATTGAAACATATTAAAAGTCAAGCTAAACTGAATCGTAGACATGCTAAATGGGTTGAATTCATTGAGACTTTCCCTTATGTCATTAAACACAAGAAGGGAAAAGAAAATGTTATTGCTGATGCTTTGTCTCGTCGCTATACTATGCTTTCACAACTTGACTTCAAAATATTTGGTCTGGAGACCATCAAAGATCAATATGTGCATGATGCTGATTTTAAAGATGTAATGCATAATTGTAAAGAAGGAAGAATGTGGAACAAGTTTGTTGTTAACGATGGATTTGTGTTTCGTGCTAACAAGCTATGCATTCCAGCTAGCTCCGTTCGTCTTTTGTTGTTGCAGGAGGCGCATGGAGGAGGATTAATGGGACACTTTGGCGTGAAGAAGACGGAGGACGTACTTGCTACACATTTCTTTTGGCCAAAGATGAGACGGGATGTTGAGCGTTTTATTGCTCGCTGCACTACATGTCAAAAAGCTAAGTCACGCCTCAATCCTCATGGTTTATATATGCCTTTGCCTGTACCTAGTGTTCCTTGGGAGGATATATCTATGGACTTTGTTTTAGGTTTACCTCGAACAAAGAAGGGGAGGGATAGCATATTTGTTGTCGTGGATAGATTCTCGAAAATGGCACACTTTATACCATGTCATAAAAGCGATGATGCTATTAATGTTGCTGATTTGTTCTTTCGTGAAATTATTCGCTTGCATGGTGTCCCAAATACTATTGTTTCAGATCGTGATACTAAATTTCTTAGCCACTTTTGGAGATGTTTATGGGCTAAGTTGGGGACTAAACTGCTTTTTAGTACTACTTGTCACCCCCAAACTGATGGACAAACTGAAGTAGTCAATAGAACGTTGTCTACTATGCTTAGGGCTGTTTTGAAGAATAATAAGAAAATGTGGGAGGAATGCTTGCCTCATATTGAATTTGCTTATAATCGTTCATTGCATTCTACTACTAAGATGTGCCCTTTTAAAGTTGTGTATGGTTTCCTACCTCGTGCACCTATTGATTTGTTGCCTCTTCCATCTTCGGAGAAGGTTAATTTTGATGCTAAACAACGTGCTGAATTGATTTTAAAAATGCATGAGTTAACTAAGGAAAACATTGAGCGCATGAATGCTAAATATAAACTTGCTGGAGATAAGGGTAGAAAACATGTTGTGTTTGCACCTGGAGATCTTGTTTCGTTACATTTGCGTAAGGATAGATTTCCTGATTTGCGCAAATCAAAGTTAATGCCACGTGCTGATGGTCCCTTTAAGGTGTTAGAGAAAATAAATGATAATGCATATAAACTTGAGCTGCCTGCAGATTTTGGGGTTAGTCCCACTTTTAACATTGCAGATTTGAAGCCTTATTTGGGTGAGGAAGATGAACTTCCGTCGAGGACGACTTCATTTCAAGAAGGGGAGGATGATGAGGACATCAATACAATTGTTACACCCACAGCCCCTGCTGCTATACATACTGGACCAATTACTAGAGCTCGTGCACGCCAACTAAATTACCAGGTACTTTCGTTTCTTGGTAATGATTCTAATGTTCATGAGAATATGATGCTGCCTAAATTGGATACATTTGTTTTGCTTACAAATGAAGGGCCTAGCTTGGAGAAGGATGAACATTGGAGCAAGAACAAGCATCGAGATGATGGCATGCGCAAGGGGAACAAGAACGGAGTTACAAGTGATGATTTCAGGACTTTGAAGCCACCATAATGGGTGCATGAAGCCTTGGACGAAATATACAAGATGCCACTTCATAAATTTCGTCCCGAGGCTATTTTAGGTGCTGCGTCACCTTATTATTGGGCCAGGCCCATGTAATTTCGAAATACATAAGTATAGGCTATTTTTAGAGTCCGTATGTGTGGGGAAACAAGAGATAGTGTTGATTTCGGACCCCTCCACCAAGGGCCACGAAATTCCCCCCTCTTCCTCCATATATACAGCCCTTAGGGCATCGTTTAGACTTTGGGTTTTGTTTAGATTAAAAGTTCGCCATAGCTGCAACTTCGCGTACTTCGTTTGTGTTCAACGACCAGACAAAGGCGTCACAGAACCCCACCTTGATCAATAAAGCTTTCATCTTATATTCGCAATATCCAGATTGCAATCTTAGTTTCTTGCTTGTTCTTCGTTTGCTCGCAGGAAACAGACCCTCGTGGTCAGGTTGATCGTGCTCCGGCGTGGTCAATAACCTCTCGGAGTTGGTTTAGCGATTGCTAAGGCGCGACGTCCTCGCACGTTCGTAGTCGGATCGTCAAAGTCGACTTCCACCAAAGCGAAATCCACCATCTCATCGAAAGACGGGACACCTTTGCCTCTATCAGCCTCTTTGCACACAAAAGCATAGCAAACAGATTTGCTGAAATCTAGCTCATCAATATCAGATTTGGTGGCAAATAAACATGCACTTTTCAATTTAATTTCTGAAGCAACACTAGATGGTTTATTATTAGGCTTCATTTGTTGCTCAAATTCTTTTGCCACAATCTGATTTTCACTCTTATTCGTCTCCTGTTTTGCTTTATTAGCTCTATTAGTATCATCTTTCAAAATGGAATCAGGAGTCATAGGAAGCAAAGTAATATTTTTATCCTTATGAACAAGAGTATAGTGATTGTTTCTACCATGGTGTACAGAATTTTTATCAAATTGCCATGGTCTACCAAGTAATAAGGAACATGCTTGCATAGGTACCACATCACAATCAACATAATCAGCATATGTAGAGATACTAAAATGCACACGAACAGTACGTGTTACCTTAACCTTGCCGCTGTTGTTGAACCATTGGATGTAGTAAGGATGTGGATGTGGTCTTGTGGTGAGAGAAAGCTTCTCCACCATATCCATGCTAGCCAAGTTGTTGCAGCTCCCTCCGTCTATTATGACGCGCACAGAACGTTCCTTCACAACTCCCTTGGTATGGAACAAATTGTGCCTCTGATTTTGCTCAGCTTGTGTGACCTGCACACTCAAAACACGTTGAGCAACTAAACATTCATACCTGTCAGCGTCTTCAGGAGCCATGTATTGCGTCTCATGATCAGAATCATCTCCACCATGTTCTTCACGTGTAATAAGAGCCAAAGTCTCCTCATCATAGTTACTAGCGGACTCATATCCACCATCCGCGGTAGCAATCATCACACGCGGAGATTTGCATTCTCTCGCATAATGACCTCCTCCCTTACAACGACGACAAATAATATCACTTGTGTGCCCTGTTGATGCCATGGAAGAAGAAGAACGCTGTGCAGGCCCCGCAGGTGCGCTCTTGGCAGATAATGGTGGTTGTGCCTGTTTTCTTGTATCACGGCTGGAGGTGGCACCGGATGGAGGTGCTGGTGCAGTTGAAGTAGAAGATGCACGTGGTGTCCATGATGAAGGTCGGCCTGCAGAAAAGTTAGTTCGCCCCAATGCTTGTCGATCCTGCACTTCACGTTCAGCTTTACAAGCAAGATGGAATAAACGAGTGATATTAGTATACTCCTTATAGTCTAGAATGGTCTGAATCTCTCTATTTAATCCACCCAGAAAACGTGCAAGCATAGCTTCATTCTCCTCAACAATACCACATCTAATCATGCCAGTTTGTAATTCCTGATAATATTCTGATAGAGGCAAAGGTGTCCCGTCTTTCGATGAGATGATGGATATCGCTTTGGTGGAAGTCGGCTTTGACGATCCGACTACGAACGTGCGAGGACGTCGCGCCTTAGCAATCGCTAAACCAACTCCGAGAGGTTATTGACCACGCCGGAGCACGATCAACCTGACCACGAGGGTCTGTTTCCTGCGAGCAAACGAAGAACAAGCAAGAAACTGAGATTGCAATCTGGATATTGCGAATATAAGATGAAAGCTTTATTGATCAAGGTGGGGTTCTGTGACGCCTTTGTCTGGTCGTTGAACACAAACGAAGTACGCGAAGTTGCAGCTATGGCGAACTTTTAATCTAAACAAAACCCAAAGTCTAAACGATGCCCTAAGGGCTGTATATATGGAGGAAGAGGGGGGAATTTCGTGGCCCTTGGTGGAGGGGTCCGAAATCAACCCTATCTCTTGTTTCCCCACACATACGGACTCTAAAAATAGCCTATACTTATGTATTTCGAAATTACATGGGCCTGGCCCAATAATAAGGTGATGCAGCACCTAAAATAGCCTCAGGACGAAATTTATGAAGTGGCATCTTGTATATTTCGTCCAAGGCTTCATGCACCCATTATGGTGGCTTCAAAGTCCTGAAATCATCACTTGTAACTCCGTTATTGTTCCCCTTGCGCATGCCATCATCTCCATGCTTGTTCTTGCTCCAATGTTCATCCTTCTCCAAGCTAGGCCCTTCATTTGTAAGCAAAACAAATGTATCCAATTTAGGCAGCATCATATTCTCATGAACATTAGAATCATTACCAAGAAACGAAAGTACCTGGTAATTTAGTTGGCGTGCACGAGCTCTAGTAATTGGTCCAGTATGTATAGCAGCAGGGGCTGTGGGTGTAACAATTGTATTGATGTCCTCATCAATAATGGGTGCATGAAGCCTTGGACGAAATATACAAGATGCCACTTCATAAATTTCGTCCCGAGGCTATTTTAGGTGCTGCGTCACCTTATTATTGGGCCAGGCCCATGTAATTTCGAAATACATAAGTATAGGCTATTTTTAGAGTCCGTATGTGTGGGGAAACAAGAGATAGGGTTGATTTCGGACTCCTCCACCAAGGGCCACGAAATTCCCCCCCTCTTCCTCCATATATACAGCCCTTAGGGCATCGTTTAGACTTTGGGTTTTGTTTAGATTAAAAGTTCGCCATAGCTGCAACTTCGCGTACTTCGTTTGTGTTCAACGACCAGACAAAGGCGTCACAGAACCCCACCTTGATCAATAAAGCTTTCATCTTATATTCGCAATATCCAGATTGCAATCTTAGTTTCTTGCTTGTTCTTCGTTTGCTCGCAGGAAACAGACCTTCGTGGTCAGGTTGATCGTGCTCCGGCGTGGTCAATAACCTCTCGGAGTTGGTTTAGCGATTGCTAAGGCGCGACGTCCTCGCACGTTCGTAGTCGGATCGTCAAAGTCGACTTCCACCAAAGCGAAATCCACCATCTCATCGAAAGACGGGACACCTTTGCCTCTATCATTCACTTAGATTTATTTGTGAGTTAGTAAATTTTTGAAGAAATTCTCTCATGCTTCACTTATATTATTTTGAGATAAGAAAATTTGTGTGCTCATGTTCTTCACTTAAATTTGTTTGAGCTTATCAAAAGCAACATATAAACTAGTCCCAAAGTGATAGATATTCAAGTGGGATATAATAAAAACTTTTATCAAGATCATTGGATAAATAATCTTGATTCTTTGTAATAGTTTTGAGATATGATGATAATGATATGTGAGTCATGTTGATGAGTAATTATGCCTTAGTAAGAATATTGGTGTTAAGATTTGTGCTTCCCTATGCAAGCACGAAAGTCAATAGTTATGCAATGAAATTACATCCTACTTATGGTGCATTATTCGGTGTTAGTTATGCTTAATGCTCGCTTATGTGATCTTTCATTTATTGGTTGGTTGCTTCTCAATCTATTTGCTAGCCTCCACTTGTACTAAGTAGAAATACTACTTGTTCATCCAAAATCTTTAAACCCAGTTTTGCCATATGAGTCCACCATACCTACCTATATGCAGTATTTTAGTGTCGTTCTAAGTAAATTTGTATGTGCCAACTCTAATTTTCAAAATGAATTTCCTTTTTGTGTGCTTGTACCGCTCATGAAGCGGCAGGGGGTGGCCAATATTTTTCATGCTAGATGTCTTATTCTCAAGATGAGTATTTATTCACTTGTGATTGCATGATAGTATGGCGGTAATAGGGACGTCCAGTCCCGAAATGAAAAAGGAATTTACTTTATGTTTTCAAATAATAAATTCCTTGGAAAGTGTTGGTATGGACGGTACCCGTGGATATGACTAGCCATGGAATGTGAAAGAATGGTGGAAAAAGGAATAAACTTTATTTTTTGTTTGGGAACCGCCTATGATATATCTAGCATGGAAAGTGTTGGGAATTACTCGATAATTTTCGTTGACGGGAAAAGTGTGCGTCTCAAAAAAAATCTCTCAATTTAAGCTTTGAGCTCTGGCACCTCTACAAATCCCTACTTCCCTCTGCGAAGGGCCTATCTATTTACTTTGCGCAATTTTTATTTTTATTCGAGTCTCCATCTTCTCTTATAAAGCACCAACTAAGGGGCACTATGATCGTACTTGAGCATTGGATGTAGCTAATATGCGAGTGTGTTTCACGAATGGATCAATGATTGAGCATGACGGGCCAGGGATAACTTTCTTTAGTGTTGATATTTTGAAAGACATGGTTGCTTGTTGATATGCTTGAGTATTGAAATCTTCATGTCAAAACTAGACTATTGCTTTGAACCATATAAAAGTCCAAATGTCCATGATACAAAAGAAAAGAATATGTGATGAACATGTTAGGCAGCATTCCACATCAAAAATTATGTTTTTATCATTTACCTACTCGAGGATGAGCAGGAATTAAGCTTGGGGATGTTGATACGTCTCCAGTGTATCTATAATTTTTTTATTGTTCGATGCTGTTATATTATCATTCTTGGATGTTTTACAATCATTTTAGAGAAACTTTATATGATTTTTTGGGACTAACCTATTGACATAGTGCCCAGTGCCAGTTGTTTTTTGCTTGTTTTTTAGTTCATAGAAAATCAATACCAAACGCAGTCCAAATGGAGAGAAACTTTTTGGAGAATTTTTCTGGACCAGAAGACACCTGATGGGACAAAGAAGTACCAGAGGGGGGCTCCGAGGGGAGCACAACCCACCAGGGTGCCCAGGTGGGTTGTGCCCACCTCGGTGGCCTCCCGCACTGCCTCTTTGCCCTGTAAATTCCCAAATATTCCAAAAACCCTAGGGGAGTCGATAGATCAGAAGTTCTGCCACCGCAAGACTCTGTAGCCACGAAAAACCAATCTTGACCCTATTCCGGCACCCTGGCGGAGGGGGAAATCATCACCGGTGGCCATCTTCATCATCTCGGCGGCCACCATGATGAGGAGGGAGTAGTCCACCCTCGGTGCTGAGGGTTTGTACCAGTAGCTATGTGTTTGATCTCTCTCTCTCTCTCTCTCTCTCTTGATAACCAACAAGTATAGGTGATCAATTGTTGCTCATTTTGATAAGTAAGAGTGCCGAACCCAACGTGAGCAGAAGGAAATGACAAGTAGTTTCCGGTAAGGTATTGTCTGCAAATGTTGAAGTTGTAAGTAGCGTAGTAGTTTGATAGCAAGATAATTTATAACGAGCAAGTAACGATAATAGTAACAAAAGTGCAGCAAGGTAGCCCAATCCTTTTCAGGCAAAGGACAGGCCAAAACGGTGGCTTATGATAAGCAAAGCGTTCTTGAGGGTACACGGGAATTTCATCTAGTCACTCTCATCATGTTGGTTTGATTGTGTTCACAACTTTGATAATTAGATATGTGGGTGGACCGGTGCTTAGGTGTTGTTCTTACATGAATAAACCTCCTACTTATGATTAACCCTCCCGCAAGCATCGGCAACTACGAGAAAAGTATTAAGAATAAATTCTAACCATAGCATTAAACTTTTGGATCCAATCGGTCCCTTACGAAATAGCGCATAAACTGGGGTTTAAGCTTCTGCACTCTCGCAACCCACCATCTAATTGCTACTCCACAATGCATTCCCTTAGGCCCAAATATGGTGAAGTTTCATGTAGTCGATGTTCACATGACACCACTAAGGGAATAACAACATACATACTATCAAAATATCAAACACATATCAAGTTCACATGGTTACTTGCAACCAATGTAGTCAGAATCCCGATTCGACTGCTAGAATCCTACGACTTCACGATCAGAATCCCACTATGAATCCGTATCAGGTAGAATCCATGTTGAGTCGCGATCCAAATCATAGAATCATGTACAAAACTATACAATCCCGACTATGCTATACATCCGATTCTACTAACTTATCTAAGCCGTTTGTTTAGTTGTAGCAAAATAGTATGCCATCATCCAAACCCCTTTTCATATGGACCTTTATCCCCCTCCCAAGTCCAAACGCTTAGTTGTAGACACCTTTGGTCTAGCTCTCAGAAAGCTTAGATCAAAATTGAGGATCAGGATTGTCAACATATGGAATTGGCGTGAAAAGGAGGATGCTTCAAGATTGATCGGAGAAGGAGAGCAAGTCACTTCAAGGTTTAGTACTGTAGGTCAGATAGACAAGTGATCGACTATTCACACACTCTAAAAAGAACATAAGTAAATTTCGTGCATTGAAGGTTTAAATGTTCTATATATTTCCCTCTCATATATGTTCCATACATGCACGCTAGATGGTAGGTTAGCCATAAAAAGAAGTGGAATACGACTAGCATTGATGTGTACGTTTCTTTGCTCCATATTTAGTGTCAAAACTCTATATAACCCATATACATTTCTTGTGTGCATACAAAATATCTTATTTGAGTAAATCTAGTAGAATCCTCGATTCCACGACTCAATCTTACGACTCGATTCTGTCTAAGGAAAACCGATCTGATTCCGAATCCCAACTCCGACTACCTTGCTTGCAACATGATTTCTCCCGTGACCCCAAGAACAAAAGTAACTACTCACAAATGATAAGCATGTTCATGATCAGAGGAGTATTAAATAGCATAACGGATCTGAACATATAATCTTCCACCAAATAAACCATATAGTAATCAACTACAAAATGTAATCAACACTACTAGTCACCCACAGGCACCCATCTATAGTTCTGATAACAAGATTGAACACAAGAGACCAACTAGGGTTTGAGAGGAGATCGTGTTGTTGAAGATGTTTATGGAGATTGCCCTCCCCAAGATGGGAGAGTTGTTGGTGATGATGATGGCGATGATTTCCCCCTCTAAGAGGGAAGTTCTCCCGGCGGAATCGCTCTGCCGGAGGGCAAAAGTGCTCCTACCCAAGTTCCGCCTTGAGGCGGCGGCGCTTCGTCCCGAAAGTCCTCCCCTTATTTTTTTTCTAGGTCAAAATGACTTATATACCAGAAGATGGGCACCGGAGGTGGGCCAAGGAGGCCACAACCCACTAGGGCGTGCCTGGGGGGCCTGGCGCGCCCAGGTGGGTTGTGCCCACCTAGTGGCCCCCCTCTAGTGTTGATTGGCTCCATTATTTCTTAAATAATCCATAAAAAACTCTGTGAAGTTTTAGCTCATTTGGAGTTGTGCAGAATAGGTGACCTGGCGTAGCTTTTCCAGGTCCAGATTTTCATCTGCCGGAATTCTCCCTCTTTGTGTATACCTTGCATATTATGAGGGAAAAGGCATTAGAATTACTCCAAAAAGCATTATTATGGATAAAAAAATTGTAAATAACAGTAAGAAATAGGATAAAAAATGGACGTATCAACTCCCCCAAGCTTAGACCTCGCTTGTCCTCAACCAAAACCGAAATCGAAAAACATGTCCACATGCTTTGAGAGAGAGGTGTCGATAAAATCAAAATACGGACATAGAAGCATCATGTTGATTATTATAACGGCAACAAAATTGAACATAGGACTTTTATCATAGAACTTTTATCATATACTTAAGTCATAGTTCATCACACAATCGAAGTATAAAGCAAAAAACTCTATTAGAAACCGACAAACTATGTTCTGAGTCAACTTTGCAACTACAATTCATCATCTTTTCAGGAAGGGTCACGTGTCGGAGCCTTTAGGCAAGTCCACATACCCAACCATCATATAGTCTTCTATGATTGCTAACACTCACCTCGTACCCATGAGCAAAACATTTCAACCGGACACATAGAAAGATAGGGGCTTATAGTTTCGCCTCCCAACATACTCACCTCAAGGGTGATGTCAACAATAATAACTCATGCCATCTATATTCAACTGGACATATGTGCCTAGATCTTTCCTCACCACATGATGCTTGCCAAAGGAGAAAAATAAAAGGAATAGAGAGAAAAACTTTGACTCTTTGCATAAAAGTAAAAGATAGGCCCTTCGCAGAGGGAAGCAGAGGTTGTCATGCACTTATTTGTTTGTATCTCAATCCCTTAGTGCAAGAGAACGTCATGTTGTATTACTCCTTAAGATGACAACCTTTATTATGCAGTCTGTCGCTTTTATTCTTTGTCATCCAAGTTCGTACAACGCTCAATTTTCTCTTACACTAAATGATCTCACACTTTTAGAAGCAATTTTTATTGCCTTTTTGCACCAATGACAACTTAGTTGAGGGATCTTGCTCAATCCCTAGGTAGGAATGGTGGACACTTGAAAAAGATTTGGGTTTAAGGGTTTTTGGATGCACAAGTAGTATCTCTACTTAGTGCCGAATTTTTGGCTTGCAAAGATAGGGGGCACACGTCACATGTTAAAGGATCTATGACAATTTGACTTCCATGCGAATATAAACAAACATAAACCATTAAGTTGTCTTCCTTGTCCAACCTCAACAATTTTGGCATATAATATTTTGATGAGGGCTCACAATCACAAAATATTTCTAGGATAGTATAACTATATGTGAATCTTCTCTTCCCTTATTAATTCTTTCATGAGTTGCATCATTGAAAAATGCTATGTTTGTCAATCTCTTATAAAATTTTCTGCTTGTACTTTTCCTTATGTGGTGCCATCACCTACCATAGGATTAGTATATAATCTTATTGATTTATTTCATTTCTTCATTTATTTCCTTTCTCTTTTTCTTTCTTTATTATTTCTTTTCTTTATTTGCAACATGAAAGTAAAGAAAGCAAAAACTAAAACTAAACTTTATTATATAACTTGCACATGATTACAAGGATAGATCACTAAGCAAACTCTCAAAGAAGAAAGGATCGAACTAAACTTTATTTCATCTAAAAGCAAATTATCGAACTAGGATAAGTAAAAGCAAAAATATAATGGGATGATATGATACCGGGGCACCTCCCCCAAGCTTGGCGGAAGCCAAGGGGAGTGCCCATACCTAATACTCAATTTTGTTTTGGTGGTGAAGGAGAGATCGTGTCCTCGGATTTCCATGGCAGTGGCCCACCATCATAAGAGGAGGAGTGAGTCTCATGAGTCCTGCAACCAGCAGCCAAACTCATAACTTAAAACCTCGCCTCATATTCAAAGACTTGGTTTTGAAGATCATAGATCTAGCTTTGGAGCAAGTTGATTTGCTCGTTGAGGGTGAAGATGATGTCCTTCATGGGCTTGCCATCCACCTTGAGATCACGGGAAAGGTCCGTGATCATGAGGTGATTGGCATTAAGCCCACGCTCCACCATCCCCTTGCACCGGAAGACATATTGCTCCACAGCTTCAAGCCTGGCCTCCACGGTTCCCGTCCCCTTGGGACACGACACATCGTGGAGGTGAAGCACCCCCTCATGCATCTGGATGGCCTGAGGGTGCTGCACCACTTCCCACAAATATGGGTTGATGACATTCTTGAAGAACTTGTCTTTGGAGGAGCTTGAAAAGGCCATGGTAGATGGGATCTGACAGAAAACAACAAGGAAAAAGAGAACAGAGGATTTCTTCGCGATACGGTGATCAATAGGTTCGGGAAGTATATATAGATTTTTTATCTTGGAGGACAAGTATATGGTAGAAAATGGAGTATGGAAGGTGTCCCAGGTGGGCACAACCCACCTGGGCGCGCCACGCCCTGGTGTCTTGTGCCCACCAAGGGACGCTTCCTGGAAGTTTATTTATTTCCAAAATTTTAAAATATTCTAAAACTGATAAAAAATATTTTTATGGATTTTTCGGAGTCCGTTTACTTACCGTATCACATACCTCTTTAATTTCACGATTCTAGAGTGTTCCGGAACGACTCTTTTATGTGTTCATCCGGTGTGAGAGTTTGGATAATATTACTTTCAACATTGATAGGCGTACCTGAGATATAATGCTTTATTCGTTGCCCATTGACAAACTTCGGGTTAGTACCTTCGGAGTTATTTATTTTGATGGCTCCAGACCGGTAAACCTCCTCGATGATGTATGGGCCTTCCCATTTCGAGAGGAGCTTTCCTGCAAAAAATCTAAAATGAGAGTTGTACAAAAGAACATATTCTCCAACTTTAAACTCACGCTTTTGAATTCTTTTGTCATGCCATCTTTTAACTTTTTCTTTGAATAACTTCGCATTCTCATAAGCTTGGGTTCTCCATTCATCTAAGGAGCTTATATCAAATAACCTCTTTACACCAGCAAGTTTGAAATCATAGTTGAGTTCTTTAACTGCCCAATATGCTTTATGTTCTAACTCAAGAGGCAAATGACAAGCTTTTCCATAAACCATTTTATAAGGAGACATACCCATAGGATTTTTATATGATGTTCTATAAGCCCAAAGTGCATCATCTAATTTCTTAGACCAATTCTTCCTGGACCTATTAATAGTCTTTTGCAAAATTAATTTTATTTCTCTATTGCTAAGTTCAACTTGACCACTAGACTGAGGATGATAGGGTGATGCAATCCTATGGTTAACACATACTTAGCAAGCATCTTACGGAAAGCACCATGACTAAAGTGTGAACCACCATCAGTCATTAAATATCTAGGGACTCCAAACCTAGGGAAAATAACTTCCTTAAGCATTTTAATAGAGGTGTTTTGATCAGCACTACTGGTTGGAATGGCTTCTACCCATTTAGTAACATAATCAACAGCAACCAAAATATGTGTATACCCATTAGAGGAATGAAAAGATCCCATGTAATCAAATCCCCAAACATCAAATGTTTCAACAGCAAGTGAATAATTCATAGGCATTTCTTGACGCTTACCGATATTACCTACTCTTTGACATTCATCACACGAAGATACAAACTTGTGGGCATCCTTGAAGAGAGTAGGCCAATAAAATCCAGATTGCAATACCTTGTGAACAATTCTATCTCCAACATGATGCCCTCCATAAGCCTTAGAGTGACATTTCCATAGGATTTGTTCCTGTTCATGCTCAGGTACACAACGTCTAATAATACCATCTACTCCTTCTTTATAAAGATGTGGGTCATCCCAAAAGTAATGTCTTAAATCATAGAGGATTTTTTCTTTTGATGGTATGTAAAGCTAGGTGGTAAATATTTAGCAACAATGTAATTACCATAGTCAGCATACCAAGGAGAACTATTATCAACATTTATTGCAGCTAACTGCTCATCAGGAAAACTATCATCAATAGGTAGTGGGTCATCAAGCACATTTCCAGGCCTAGACAAATTATCATCTACGGGGTTCTCAACTCCTTTTCTATCAATCATATGTAAATCAAATTCTTGTAACAAGAGAACCCAACGAATAAGTGATGAGGACATGCCTACCTTGGATATGACCAAAAATATTGCATATATGCATATTTGTCAGGTGATTTCTAGTGCAAACTATTCAATAATCTATTTATGTTATCCAGAACAAAAATACTTCACACACTTTTGTGTTTTGTCTAATTGCAGGTGTATGGGACATTTGTACAATCCACATATGAAGATAAGGAAGAAATATATGTTTATTTGCTGTCCAAAAAGTTCTCTCACGTCACTTTTGGCCCAAGTCTCTCACGTTCTGGATTCAGATTCGGACTGCACAGACATACCTGACTCAAAACGCACACAAGTTTTTCATACGGACTCCGAATTGGGTGATTCTTTTTTTGTTGGAAACTAGATTTCGTGCACTTTCCAACCCAATTGGAATCACCTTCAAATTCGTCCGGAGCTTTGAGTTGTGGACGAAACAATCTGATGCTGCAGCAGAATCCGAGTCAAACTACAAGTCCAAAGGTGTTACATCACCTCCACTTGGGCCCATTGGCCTTGTACGACCTAGATTTAGTTTTAGGCTGCCTTGGGACGTCCTCCCACCTCCTTGGCCGCCACCCCTTGCTCCTATATAAGTAGATCCATCTAGTAGCTTTTCCTTAGGATTTGTTTAGTTAAAAGTTAGCCATTGCAACTTCGTGTACTTTGTTTGTGTCCAACGACCAGACCAAGACCGCTTACGGATCCTCACCTTTATCAAAACTTCATATATACTCGCAATATTCAGATTGCTTTTATCATATTCTTGCTTGTTCTTCGATTGCTTGCAGGAATAGACCTTCGTGGTCAGGTTGATTGTGCTCCAGCGTGGTCAATAACCTTTCGGAGTTGGTTTAGCGATTGCTAAGGCGCAACGTCGTGCACGTTTGTAGTCGGATCGTCAAAGTCGACTTCCACCAAAGTGAAATCCACCATCTCATCGAAAGACGGGACACCCTCGCCTCTATCAAGTGGTATCAGTTTTCAGGTTGCTCGGTGAGAATTTCCAGTTTTCCTAGATTAGATTTATTTTCTTACCTATTGTCCAAGAAAAAGCCACACAAAAAAAGTTAGATCTGTTCATCCTTTATTCAAGCCAGTCTGAGCCTTTGCAATTTTCTATTCATTGCTTGCATAGTTGAATTATCGGTTGCATCATCGTGTCAGTTGCTGGTTTTAGCGTCTAGTTCCTTTAGAGTTTCGAGTTCTGTTCACATTAGTCACGCCGCCGCTGCATCATTATCCCTTCCGCTGTCCACCATTCCATCTATTAATTTCCATCATATGCTACGCACTGTTCATTGTCATAATCATAGTTGAGGTCATTCACATCTTCGCCTGATCCAATCTGCATCTTATCTAGTTTGTCTTGGAAAGAAAAAAAAAGAAGATAGAGAAAAAAAGAGAAAAAAGGAAAAAAAGAAAAAGAGAGAGAAGAAAAAGAAAAAAAAAGGGTGAGAAAAAAAAGAGAGAAGAAAAAAAAATTGGATCTATCTAGAATCAATCTCGTACCTGAATTCGGATTGGAATCTGTTTTGTGCACTGTTCAGTAAAACAGGTGTATCTTCCTCATACGAAGTCCGTTTTGGCTCCGTGAGTACTCAAATTGAAGCTAGCGACGAGCCGCATCTAAATAATTGCAGAAGCTAGTTCAATATTTGACACCTCAAAATCGGCTTCTAAATAGGTTTTTTTGCCCTCCGAAGTTCATGAACACAGCTTGTTCCAATTTTTCAGGCCAGTTTTAGAATTCTTTGACTCCTCATATCAACTCGGAATTGAGTGATTCTTTTTGCATTGGAAAGCTTGAGTTAGTAGCATTCTTTGAAAGAATTTATCAGAAAATTGTCTCAAACTTTTCAAGAGGAAAGTTGGAGAGAGAGTTGTTGTATATCCTGCTTGGCAGTTGTTTTTCATCATTATCTTCACTGCCGTTGTGATCTTCACTTATATCTTGCTATCAAGAGCTACTTAGTATCCTTCATTGATGCTAGTTGTGCTACGCCGTGACCTCATTAGTGTTCTAGGCTCGCGTCTCTAGTCCGGTCTAGCCTAGGACCAGCACAGTACCGTCGTTGAGCGTTTATTCAACATTGCATCTTTGAATTGATTATTGCTAATCTTTTGCTACCATATATAGCCCACCCAGCTCCACATATTTCTACACCGTGTATACGTACGCTCCCCTGGCAATCGCTTTACTCAATATTCGGAGTTACTTGACACCGCTGGTTGCTGATCACCGCCTGCTGCATGGTAAGAACTTGTAAGACATTGATATTTGCTTTACTGTGAGCGTTTTACCACCACATCCTAGTAGTTATAGGAACATTATTTTTGGGTTTTGTTTCTTGTTCTACTAATCATGATAGGATCCAGTGTCAATTCATGGGCTTTGTCGATCGCGGGAGACGTGCCACCACCTTTGCAAATACCACAACCGTCACGAGAGGTGCACAAACATCCAAATGCACATGATCAGGTTAATGTATCTATACCACCATTTAATGGCCGTTTTAAACCTGCTTTATATATTGAATGGGAGTTCGACATAAAAAATATATTTGCTTCCCATAATTTCAATGAACATAAAAAGGTTAAGGTTGCGGTTGGTTCTTTCACTGGTTATGCTTTGGTTTGGTGGAGTGAATATTGTCGGTTACACCCTGATTATATACCTACTACTTGGGATGATTTGAAACTTGCCATGCGACATACTTTTGTCCCTGCTTATTATACTCGTGACATGATTAAGAAGTTGCAACACTTAGAACAAGGTAGTGAAACTGTAACAAAATATTATGATGATTTACAAACTACCTTGTTGCATTCCTCTTTAGAAGAAAGTGAAGATGATTTTATGGATAGATTTTGGGGAGGATTAAACCGTGATATTCAAGAGATACTAATTCATGAAGAGTGTTATCCTATGGACCATTTGTTTCATCTTGCTTGCAAAGCTGAACAGGAAATAAAACGACGTGTTGGCCACGAGGAGAACAAGCGCACGGTGCACATTCCAAGAGTTGATATGATTGTTCCTTCAACTACTAGGCATACTATGACAACCACATCCGTTGTTGTCAGGACTACATCACCTCCACCATGTGACACATCGCCCCCGAGAGTGGCTACATCAACTGAGTTGATCATAAGAGGTAATGACAAAGGTACTGATCTTCCATCTCTACATGAGAATGATGAATGCCTTGTCAATTTGAATGCACCATCTGATGAGCTACCCACTACTTTGATCACACCACCTATTTTAGAGGACTACGTTGATAATTTGACTTTGCCATGTGATCAAACAACTGAAATACCAACAATTTTGAGTGCACCCATTGAATTAACTATTGATGCAAAAGAACCAATGTTTAATCATTTTGATATGACCTCTAATCTTTGTGATGATTCTGTGTTGAATGACTTATTGCATGTTTGCTTATTTAAGCATGTTGTAGCATGTAAATTTGATGCAAGTAAGGTTTATTCACCAATGTTGGGATGGTTTAATGATGAACATTGTCAATCTTTTGAAATGAATAAGAGCTTCACTTATATGTGCAAACTGAGTTGCAATATTTTCATGCCTTCTACTTCTTGTGCTAATTTTTTGGATTTAGATTTTATGAACTATGCAAGTTACTCATCTATTCATGTGTCATATATGCAAAAATCAAGGGAAGTAAAAATGGATGACATATACATATACAACATGTACACCTTGTCTCTTTTGTTAGCCACATTTCAGATTAAGCAACGCCGAGGACGGCTTTATTTTCAAGAAGGGGAGGATGATGAGGACATGACTACCTTGGATATGACCAAAAATATTGCATATATGCATATTTGTCAGGTGATTTCTAGTGCAAACTATTCAATAATCTATTTATGTTATCCAGAACAAAAATACTTCACACACTTTTGTGTTTTGTCTAATTGCAGGTGTATGGGACATTTGTACAATCCACATATGAAGATAAGGAAGAAAGAGATGTTTATTTGCTGTCCAAAAAGTTCTCTCACGTCACTTTTGGCCCAAGAGAAGATAGAGTCCAAGTGATAGAGGCAAAGGTGTCCCGTCTTTCGATGAGATGGTGGATTTCGCTTTGGTGGAAGTCGACTTTGACGATCCGACTACGAACGTGCGAGGACGTCGCGCCTTAGCAATCGCTAAACCAACTCCGAGAGGTTATTGACCACGCCGGAGCACGATCAACCTGACCACGAGGGTCTGTTTCCTGCGAGCAAACGAAGAACAAGCAAGAAACTGAGATTGCAATCTGGATATTGCGAATATAAGATGAAAGCTTTATTGATCAAGGTGGGGTTCTGTGACGCCTTTGTCTGGTCGTTGAACACAAACGAAGTACGCGAAGTTGCAGCTATGGCGAACTTTTAATCTAAACAAAACCCAAAAATAATGTTCCTATAACTACTAGGATGTGGTGGTAAAACGCTCACAGTAAAGCAAATATCAATGTCTTACAAGTTCTTACCATGCAGCAGGCGGTGATCGGCAACCAGCGGTGTCAAGTAACTCTGAATATTGAGTAAAGCGATTGCCAGGGGAGCGTACGTATACACGGTGTAGAAATATGTGGAGCTGGGTTGGCTATATATGGTAGCAAAAGATTAGCAATAATCAATTCAAAGATGCAATGTTGAATAAACGCTCAACGACGGTACTGTGCTGGTCCTAGGCTAGACCGGACTAGAGACGCGAGCCTAGAACACTAATGAGGTCACGGCGTAGCACAACTAGCATCAATGAAGGATACTAAGTAGCTCTTGACAGCAAGATATAAGTGAAGATCACAACAGCAGTGAAGATAATGAGGTGAAACAACAGCCAAGCAGGATATATCAACAACTTTGTCTCCAACTTTCCTCTGAAAAAGTTTGTGCCGATTTTTTTTGTTTCTTGTTCTACTAATCATGACAGGATCCAGAGTCAATTCATGGGCTTTGTCGATCGCGGGAGACGTGCCACCACCTTTGCAAATACCACAACCGTCACGAGAGGTGCACAAACATCCAAATGCACATGATCAGGTTAATGTATCTATACCACCATTTAATGGCCGTTTTAAACCTGCTTTATATATTGAATGGGAGTTTGACATAAAAAATATATTTGCTTCCCATAATTTCGATGAACATAAAAAGGTTAAGGTTGCGGTTGGTTCTTTCACTGGTTATGCTTTGGTTTGGTGGAGTGAATATTGTCGGTTACACCCTGATTATATACCTACTACTTGGGATGATTTGAAACTTGCCATGCGACATACTTTCGTCCCTGCTTATTATACTCGTGACATGATTAAGAAGTTGCAACACTTAAAACAAGGTAGTGAAACTGTAACAAAATATTATGATGATTTACAAACTACCTTGTTGCATTCCTCTTTAGAAGAAAGTGAAGATGATTTTATGGATAGATTTTGGGGAGGATTAAACCATGATATTCAAGAGATACTAATTCATGAAGAGTGTTATCCTATGGACCATTTGTTTCATCTTGCTTGCAAAGCTGAACAGGAAATAAAACGACGTGTTGGCCACAAGGAGAACAAGCGCACGGTGCACATTCCAAGAGTTGATATGATTGTTCCTTCAACTACTAGGCATACTATGACAACCACATCCGTTGTTGTCAGGACTACATCACCTCCACCATGTGACACATCGCCCCCGAGAGTGGCTACATCATCTGAGTTGATCATAAGAGGTAATGACAAAGGTACTGATCTTCCATCTCTACATGAGAATGATGAATGCCTTGTCAATTTGAATGCACCATCTGATGAGCTACCCACTACTTTGATCACACCACCTATTTTAGAGGACTACGTTGATAATTTGACTTTGCCGTGTGATCAAACAACTGAAATACCAACAATTTTGAGTGCACCCATTGAATTAACTATTGATGCAAAAGAACCAATGTTTAATCATTTTGATATGACCTCTAATCTTGGTGATGATTCTGTGTTGAATGACTTATTGCATGTTTGCTTATTTAAGCATGTTGTAGCATGTAAATTTGATGCAAGTAAAGTTTATTCACCAATGTTGGGATGGTTTAATGATGAACATTGTCAATCTTTTGAAATGAATAAGAGCTTCACTTATATGTGCAAACTGAGTTGCAATATTTTCATGCCTTCTACTTCTTGTGCTATTTTTTTGGCTTTAGATTTTATGAACTATACAAGTTACTCGTCTATTCATATGTCATATATGCAAAAATCAAGGGAAGTAAAAATGGATGACATATACATATACAACATGTACACCTTGTCTCTTTTGTTAGCCACATTTCAGATTAAGCAACGCCGAGGACGGCTTTATTTTCAAGAAGGGGAGGATGATGAGGACATGACTACCTTGGATATGACCAAAAATATTGCATATATGCATATTTGTCAGGTGATTTCTAGTGCAAACTATTCAATAATCTATTTATGTTATCCAGAACAAAAATACTTCACACACTTTTGTGTTTTGTCTAATTGCAGGTGTATGGGACATTTGTACAATCCACATATGAAGATAAGGAAGAAATATATGTTTATTTGCTGTCCAAAAAGTTCTCTCACGTCACTTTTGGCCCAAGTCTCTCACGTTCTGGATTCAGATTCGGACTGCACAGACATACCTGACTCAAAACGCACACAAGTTTTTCATACGGACTCCGAATTGGGTGATTCTTTTTTTGTTGGAAACTAGATTTCGTGCACTTTCCAACCCAATTGGAATCACCTTCAAATTCGTCCGGAGCTTTGAGTTGTGGACGAAACAATCTGATGCTGCAGCAGAATCCGAGTCAAACTACAAGTCCAAAGGTGTTACATCACCTCCACTTGGGCCCATTGGCCTTGTACGACCTAGATTTAGTTTTAGGCTGCCTTGGGACGTCCTCCCACCTCCTTGGCCGCCACCCCTTGCTCCTATATAAGTAGATCCATCTAGTAGCTTTTCCTTAGGATTTGTTTAGTTAAAAGTTAGCCATTGCAACTTCGTGTACTTCGTTTGTGTCCAACGACCAGACCAAGACCGCTTACGGATCCTCACCTTTATCAAAACTTCATATATACTCGCAATATTCAGATTGCTTTTATCATATTCTTGCTTGTTCTTCGATTGCTTGCAGGAATAGACCTTCGTGGTCAGGTTGATTGTGCTCCAGCGTGGTCAATAACCTTTCGGAGTTGGTTTAGCGATTGCTAAGGCGCAACGTCGTGCACGTTTGTAGTCGGATCGTCAAAGTCATCTTCACCAAATCGATAGTTATCATCTCATCGAAAGATCGGGACACCCCCGCCTCTATCAATAAGTCTAGGTTTACCATCTTTCTTTTCCATAAGATATTTAATAGCAGCATGGTCTGTGTGAACAGTTACTTTGGAATCAACAATATAAGATCTAAATTTATCACAAGCAAACACCATTGCTAAGAATTCTTTTTCAGTAGTAGCATAATTTCTTTGAGCACTGTCTAGAGTTTTACTAGCATAATGAATAACATTAAGTTTCTTATCAACTCTTTATCCTAGAACAGCACCAATGACATAATCACTAGCATCACACATAATTTCAAAAGGCAAGTTCCAATCAGGTGGTTAAACAATAGGTGTAGATATTAAGGCTTTCTTGAGTGTTTCAAAGGCTTCTAAACAATCATCATCAAAAACAAAAGCAATATCCTTCTGCAAGAGATTAGTAAGAGGCCTAGAAATTTGGAAAAAGTCTTTGATAAATCTCCTATAGAAACCAGCATGACCTAGGAAACTACGAATACCTTTGATGTCCTTAGGACATGGCATTTTCTCAATTGCATCAACATTAGCTTGGTCCACTTCAATACCTCTTTCAGAAATTTTAGGACACAAGACAATGCCTTCATAACCATAAAGTGGCACTTCTCCCAATTCAAGACAAGATTTGTTTGTTCACATCTCTGCAAAACTCGCTCAAGATTGCTTAAACAATCATCAAAAGACATCCCATAAACAGAAAAGTCATCCATGAAAACCTCAACAATCTTTTCACAAAAGTTAGAGAATATAGCAGTCATACATCTTTGAAAGGTAGCAGGTGAATTACATAAACCAAAAGGCATACATCTATATGCATAAGTTCCAAAGGGACAAGTAAAAGTAGTCTTTTCTTGATCAGGTTGAGAAACAGGTATTTGTGAAAAGCCAAAGTATCCATCTAGGAAGCAAAAGCGTGTGTGCTTAGATAATATTTCAAGCATTTGGTCAATAAAAGGCAAGGGGTAATGATCTTTTCTAGTTGCTTTGTTTAATTTTTTGTAATCAATTACCATTTTATAGCCTGTAACAATTCTTTGTGGAATAAGTTCATTCTTATCATTAGGAACAACAGTAATACCTCATTTCTTAGGGACACAATGAACAGGACTTACCCATCTACTATCAGCTATAGGATAGATTATACCTGCTTCCAGAAGTTTTAAGATTTCCGTTCTTACCACTTCCTTCATTTTTGGATTCAACCGACGTTGGTGATCAACAACGGTTTTAGCATCAGGTTCCATATTAATTTTGTGCTGACATAGCGTGGGACTAATGCCCTTTAAATCATCAAGAGTGTATCCAATAGCAGCCCGGTGCTTCCTTATAACTTTCAATAATCTTTCTTCTTCATGTTCTGAAAGGTTAGCACTAATAATAACAGGATATATCTTCTTTTCATCGAGATAAGCATATTTCAAAGTGTCTGGCAATTATTTTAATTCAAACACAGTATCACCTTTAGGTGGAGGAGGACCTCCTAGAGTTTCAATAGGCAGATTGTGTTTAAGCAGAGGACGTTGTTCAAAGAAAACCTTATCTATTTCATGCATATGTAAATCATTTTCATGGTCTAGCAAATATTGTTCTAAAGGATCAGTAGGTGGAACAACAATAGAAGCAAGACAAATTAATTCATCCTTACTAGGCAATTATTTATCATGGTAATTTCTACTAAACATGGAAAAATTAAACTCATGAGACTCATCACCAAAGCTAACACCAATAGTTTGTTTCTTACAATCTATCTTAGCATTAACTGTATTCAAGAAAGGTCTACCAAAGATAATGGGACAAAAGTCATCTTGTGGGGACCAAGAACAAGAAAATCAGTAGGGTATTTTATTTTCCCACACAAGACTTCAACATCTCTAACAAGACTACTAGGAAAAGGGCTGCTAGTGGCGCACCTGTTTTCACTACTAATGTCGCACTACAGGTGCGCCACTAGCACCACGCCATTAGATTTTTTACTAATGGCGCACCACAGGTGCGCCATTAGTATAGCCCACGGTGCGCCATTAGTATTTGTTATACTAATGGCGCACCACATAGAAGTGCGCCATTAGTAACAATTTAAAAAAAATCGGAATTTTTAAAAAAAATCAATTTTTTTTTAAAAAAATCGTTTTTTCTTAATCTCATGTCACTATGGCTTAATCTTAGGTCAAAGCATGCTTAACTTCGCAGTTCTATCCAATCCCAGTACCAGCTCACTTCACAGGCACTTGTTGATATATCTATCATATCAATCCTATTAAACCTTGTTGATATCTAGGACTTTGTTCATGAGTATGATGAAATTTTGAAAAAAATATTTCAAACTTCCCGGTCATATTACGTATCATATTTTGAAAAAAAATCGAATTTTTTTAAACCAATTTTTTTCTATTACTAGTGGCGCACCTAGCAAATGGTGCGCCACTAGTAACTTTTCGAGTAGATGATTTTTCATATAAAAAACTTTTTAATCCGAGTTCATATGCAAAAGTTATGCCCATTTTACAAATTCTAGAGAGATTTTGCAAATAAAGTCGAAATTCATATTTGTAAATTTTCCCAACAAGTAGACCACATATCACATGGGAAACTTATTTCCTTTTATTTTTTTTACATTTCCATCATTTTCTTTTATTTTTTTTAAACTGAAAAGGCGGTCCACAGGGGGGGGTGCGTTCGGTGGAATTTTTGGGCCAAGTTAGTAATGGCGCATCGTGGGAGTGGTGCGCCACTACTAGTTCAACTAGTAATGGCGCACCACACACACGATGCGCCATTACTAGTTTTGAAAAAAAAATTGAAAAAAATTGAAAAAAAATTACTAGTGGCGCACCGCGGATGTGGTGCGCCATTACTAGTGTAACTAGTAATGGCGTACTATCCACTGGTGCTCCATTATTAGTTTTGAACAAAAATGAAAACAAAATTTACTAATGGCGCACCATGGGTGTGGTGCGCCATTAGTATTTGGACACTAATGGCGCACCAACACATGGTGCGCCATTAGTATATAGTAGTGGTGCACCACATGTCTGGTGCGCCATTAGTGGCCATATCATCTATAGCCCTTTTCCTAGTAGTGTAATCCCAAATGGTGATATGGTGTCTCTATTAGCAAGTTTAATAGTAACATATATTTCTTCTATCTCAGCAGGTGTTATTTCTTTCATGATTTCTTCATATAAAGTGTAAGGAATAGCACTCACACTGGCACCCATGTCACATAAACCATGATAACAGTGATCTCCTATTTTAATTGAAATAACAGGCATGCCAACAACAGGTCTATGTTTATCTCTTTTATCAGGTTTAGCAATTCTAGTTGCTTCTTCACAGAAGTAAATAACATGCCCATCCATATCTTCTTCAAGGAGATCTTTAACCATAGCTATACTAGGTTCAACTTTAATTTGTTCATCAGGTTTAGGTGTTCTAATATAGCTTTTGTTAACCACAGGTGAAACTTTAGCATGTTCCTTAATCCTAACAGTGAAAGGTGGTTTCTCAATATAAGCAGAAGGAACAACTGGATCGACATTACAAAGTATAGTTTCTTCTTTAATTGGTACTGGTTATTTAGTTTCTTCTTTAATAGGTGGGTGATATTTAGACCACTTCTCCTTAGGGAGTTCAACATGAGTAGCAAATGATTCACTAAAGGAGGCTACTATCTCAGAGTCAAGTCCATATTTAGTGCTAAACTTTTGAAAAGCATCGGTATCCATAAAAGATTTAACACAATCATACTTGAGTTTAATACCTGACTCTTTACCTTCATCGAGTTCCCAATCTTCAGAGTTGCATTTAATTCTTTCCAAAAGATCCCACTGGAATTCAATAGTCTTCTTGATAAATGAACCAGCACAAGAAGTTTCAAGCATGGTTTGATCATTACGAGAAAGCCAAGCATAAAAATTCTGGATAATAATTTCTCTTGAGAGCTCATGATTGGGGCATGAATATAACATTTGACTTAAGCCTCCCCTAGAGCGATACTTTCTCCTTCACGAGGCCACAAATTATATATATAATTCCGATCACGATGAACTAGATGCATAGGATATTTTTTGGTGGAACTCCAATTTCAAACGACATGATCCAATATCATCACATAGCCTATACCATGCCAATGCTTTTCCCTTAAAAGATAAAGGGAAAACCTTTTTCATCACTTCATCCTTGGGTAAACCTGCAAGCTTAAACAATCCACAAATTTGTTCCACATATATCAAGTGCATATCAGGATGTTCGGCTCCATCTCTCGCATAAGGATTGGCTAGCAGTTGTTCTATCATACCCAAAGGAATTTCATATTCAATATTTTCAGTAGGTGTAGTAGGTTGAGGGGTTGCTAATTGTGGTTTCGGACAAGGTGAAGATACCCCGAACAAACCCCTCAAAGGATTGTATCTTAAAGGCATTCTGGTGGCACGAAGGCAATGCTTGTGCAAAAATGGGATAAGGACCTTTAAAGGGCACGATTTCTTTAGTTCATAACTTCAAGATTTTACATGCCCAGCTGCAATGAGAGGAACTAAAAGAATACAACGTAACAGAGCCGGTAAAGATGGAATAAAAAACAGGGCAGATATTGTCATCTGCTTCCTGCTGCATGTCTGCGCTTCTGAGCTGTTGACCAGCTTGTCACCGTTGATGATTTGGACTTACAAGGACTGATGCAGTTTCGGTCTTTTATGCGCTCCAAGCACATTATTGGTCGAGCCCTTTGAAGGAGGTTTTACAAGAGTCTGGTGTGGTTTAGGCCATGTTGATGTAGTCATGTTGGCCGGTTCATTGACAGAAACACGCCAATGGGGGCTCGAAGCCGGCTTGCTCTTCGGTCGAGCCGTTTTTGTATATTTCAGCTCCTTGACAACCTGGGGAACTTTGAGTGCAAAGTTATGCACCCTAGGGACATAGTGTCCCAACAAGGGAGGGCATGCAAGGAGCCTGCATCCCTATTTAGGGTGCGGGGGTACATGGCCGAGGTCGACTTGCGTGGCCCGTGTGCGCTTCGAAGAGCTGGTAGTGCATTTATCGTTGTGGGTTGCCTCCTCGGACATGTGTACCTCGGCTGCAAAAGCCACGGTCTGCTCTATATTCGGAGTGAGCTCTCGGTGTTACCATTGACTATGATAACGCCATTAGGTCCTGGCATTTTGAGCTTGAGATAAGCGTAATGCGGGACTGCATTGAAGCGTGCAAAAGTTGTGCGCCCTAAGAGCGCATGATATCCCTTTGGAATGGGGCGATGTTGAAGATTAACTCCTCGCTTATGAAGTTTTTGGGTGAGCCGAAGACTACCTCCAGTGTGACCGTTCCTGTACAGCTGGCTTCATCGCCTGGGATGACACCTTTAAAGGTGGTGGTGCTCGGCTTGATCCGAGATGAGTAGATGCCCATCTTCCTAACCATGTCCTCATAAATTAGGTTGAGGTTGCTTCCTCCATCCATAAGGACTCGTGTCATATGATAACCATCGACAATTGGGTCCAGGACAAGTGTTGCCGATCCACCATGCTTGCTGCTGGTCGGATGATCATGCTTGTCGAATGTGATCAGGTAAGCTGACCATGGGTTAAACTGCAGGGCGACTTGCTCCAACGCGTAGACATCCTAAAGTACATGCTTCCTCTCCCTTTCGGGGATGTGAGTAACATAGATCATATTGACCTCTGTTGCCTCATTAGAAAACTTATTTTGGCCTCCATTATTGGGTCGCTGAGTTTCATCCTCGTCTTCGCTGTGATTTTGGGTTTTACTTTGGCCCTCCATCGCCACCTTGCTAGCCTGTTTCAAGAACCAACAATTCCTATTAGTATGGGTAGCTGGTTTCTCTTGGGTGTCATGGATTTGGCACGGTCAATCCAGGATCCTGTCAAGTTGGCTAGGTCCATCTTTGTTCCCTTTAAAGGGCTTCCTTATCTATCCGGATCTAGGTCCAGTGAACCCTGCATTGATAGTTGCATCCCCTGTGTCGCTCCCGCCATTTTTATGACTGCTTGTTCTTATTGTGCTTAGGCTTTCCATTAGCGTCGCCTGTTTTCGAGGTGCCCACTTTGTTGTTATGGGTACTTTCGGGAAAGCCAGTTGTCTTCTCCTGCGCAAAAGCGGGTCATGAGTGAAGTGAGAGCTGCCATGGTCCTCGGATTGTCTTGGCCGAGCTGGCAGGAAAGCCACTCGTCTCGAATGTTATTTTTAAAAGCCACAATGGCTTCAGTGTCAGAGCAGTCAATGATCTGGTTCTTTTTAGTTTTTAGTGAGGAACTTGTTCCAGAACTTCTGAGCTTATTCGCCTGGCTGCTGGGTAATAGGACTGAGGTCATAAGCGTTCGGAGGTCAGACATAAGTGCCCTAGAAGTTTTCCCGAAAAGCGTCTTCAAGGGCCTCCTAGCTACCAATGCAATGAGGCAGGTTGTTAAGCCAATGCCTAGCCGGCCCCTTTAGCTTGAGCGGAAAGTATTTAATGGCGTGGAGATCGTCTCCATTAGCCTGTTGTATGTGGAGAAGAAAATCTACAATCCACACTGTAGGGTCTGTAGTTCCATCATAGGACCCTATGTTGATGGGCTTAAACTCCTCTGCAAACTGGTGTTTCATGACCCTATCTGTGAAACAGATGGGGGTGAGCTGGACTATGGAATTGGGTGGTGTCCCATCGGAGGTTGAGTGAGCATCATTTGTAGGATTGATCTCGGGCGCGGTTGTTCCTGTCCATCCAGGCGTCGTAGCCATCCGGCCCGGCGGGTGGGCGTCCTCTTGATTCGTAGATGGACCGAAGAGGTGCCCTGTTTGCATCAATATGATGTCGAACGTTGTGAGGTTCTTGGTAGTCCACGGGGTCCTTGCCATAGTGGCGTCGAGGTGGCCGAGTGTTGAGGTTTTCCCGTACTGGCATGTCCCGTCCTCTAGGGGTCGGTCAGGCTCATCGGCGGTGTACTCCTTGTCAAACTCTGGCAGTCTATGCTTGTGTTGGTACGATTTTGGCGCACTACAGTGCCGGTCTTCTAGGTCTTGCTCGGCAGAGAGCACTTTGACTCACTTTTTGTTTAGTGTGTCGGTGTTAGCTTGCAACTACTACTACTTTCGTTTCATGCTCCGAGCCATGGCACTAAGGCACCGCCGAAAGCGCTCTTGCTCAAAGGGGTATTCGGGAATGACATAGTCCTCGGTTCTGAGGCTCTTATCTTCCTCCAATTATGGCATATAGTTGTCGTTAGCCCCTTCAAAGAGGTCATCAGGATCTGAGTCCTCGAGATTTCCATCAGGTGTATCATTTCATACTAGGGAAGCTAGAGGGTCCTCCTCGGGTTGTCGGCGCCACTGACTGCTGCTATGTTGTTATCGGCGATAGCGTTGTTACCGTTGGGTTCCACATTGTTGGCCCTTTTGCGTCTATGCCGACATCATGGAGGGGAATTGTGGGTGTCAACCATGTAGACATCATAAGTGGATGTCGTGGTCCACCTGCCAGTGTTTAACAGAAGCAAGGTGTTTTCTATGGTGCCATCGGCATCTTCATCCATGTCAGTAGCCTCACCGTAGTCTAGAACGTAGGCTAAATCATCGACCGTGATGACTAGGTGGGTGGTGGGTGGGATGTAAATTTCCTGATCTTTGAATTTAAGTCCAATCCGGTCATAAACTGAAGTTTTGCCGTCTGAGATAGACATGCTCTGGATGCAATCAAGAATCTCATTGAGGTGAGACAACTCTTCAGAATTTACTGTTTGGTTGTAGCCGGTGCTAACTCGAAGTATGCTCGGCATGTGTCCCGACGTGTCTTCGGCGCAAAGGGGACACGAAGATGATTCTGGATCCTACGCCGAGGTCAGCTCTGGGCTCGACGCGCCTTCAGAGGTGGGAGCTAGATCCATGTCCAGGCCGGAGATCAGAAGGGGGTCATTCGGAGTCGTTAAGCCAAGGGTCTCTGGTGATGCTATGGGTCTTGGCCCGACGTCCTCGATAAAGATTGGTTCTGTAGTAGATCCTCCGGAGTTGGGTTCGTCCTAAATACGGCCAGGCGTCCAGCCTGACATGACAAGTTTGTCGCGGGAATCTGCGGTGTAATCAAGGCTGCCAAAGGTCATGATCTGACCAGGGGCGTAGTTTTCGATGGAGGCCAGGTGACTCATCGAGTCGACGCAGAAGATCATGCTGCCGAACACAAAAAGTTGGCCAGGGCATAAACGCTCCCGCATCCATTGACACACGAGCGAGCCATCGATCCTTCTATTGATCCCATACCGGAACTCTCAATGAAAGCAATAGTGTCGGTGTCAAAACCGGCTGACCTCATTGTAGGGGGTCCCGAGCTGTGGATCTCCGATAGATGGTAATAAGAATAGAGAGACGATGTTTTACCTAGGTTCGGGCCCTCTTGATGGAGGTAAAACCCTACGTCCTCCTCTTGTTTATATTAATGGAGATGTATCAACTATAGAGTTGGTCTACCTCGAGATCGTAAGATGTGGTCTAACTCTAGGTCTAGGTGAATGATATTGCATTGATGTCCCCTCTATGAGCAAAACCCCACGGCTTATATACACGCCGGGTAGGGTATATAGGGTTACAAGGTCAGTATCTAGGCACAAGGTGGCAGGAGAAATCTTGGAGTATATGAAAAGTCTTCGGTGGAGGTACTCTCGATCATGCCTCCTGCATGATGCCTTCGGAGTCCATCTTGAGTACGAATGAGGGACCATTGGTCCAACCCGGGGATCATGGGCCAACTAGGTTAGCACCTTCTAATCCAAAGACATCGTCAACCGATGACCCCATTTTGACCAAGTTGGGCAAGCGGCAGTAGTAGTGCCAGTAGGAGCGGTTTTACCGCTTGTAAGCGATAGTACCGCGCCTACCACCTCTATCACTTCCGCTCATGGCTCTGCTCTTCAAGATCTCCCCTGTTTCCTTGGCAGTAGTAGAGCAGCAGTGGTGGGCAGCAGTACCGCCTATAGGAGGTAGTACCGCTGGGGTGGTACTGCCTCTCCCCCCTTGTCCTGCTCTGCTCTCTTAGCGCACGATGCTGCAACCCCAGCGGTAGTACCACTGTGGCAAGCGGTAGTATAGCTACGGCAGCACTACCGGCTCGAGGTCTCGCATCAATGCACTGCACTTCATGCACTACCGCCCGGGCAGTAGTGCCGCTCGGTGCAGGCTGAAAACTCCTCTTCCTCCCCAAACTCCATTGTTGCTCCAAAGCTTATTTTCGCTTGATCTCTCTCGCTAGCCAATCAAACTTGTTAATTTTCTAGGGATTGGTCAAGAATGCCTCGATCTACACTTCCACCAAGAGAAATTTGAGTCCTCCCACTATTCTCTTGTGGATCTTGTTACTCTTGGGTGTTTAAGCACCCTAGACGGTTGACACTACTAGGGAAAACCTTATACACAGAGGATTATCAGTAGCGCCGGTTAGAATGAGGCGCTACCGCTAATTAACAATAGCGCGGTGTCAACAAGGGCACCACTGCTATTGCTATCTACACAATAGTAGTGCGGCCCCAAGAAAAGGTGCTACTGCTAAGTGGGCCACATGGCCACCCTGGGTCTAGCATTAGTAGTAGTAGGGTTTGCATAAACTCACTACAACTAATCTGTTAGTTGTAGCGCCTGTTGGGTGTCCTGCGCTACTGGTAAGACCACCTTATCCCCTATACCTCATCACGTCCATTTCCTCTCCCTCACCACACACACCCACTCTCACACTCTCTCGCGCCATCACCCGCTGTCGTCTCCCGTCATTGTCACCCACCGCCGCCCGCCAACCGCCGTCGTCATCGACACGCCACCACCCGCCCGCCACCGTCACCTGTAGCCGGTGCGCCACTGCCAGTG
>NC_057803.1:252494900-252571262 GCF_018294505.1 Triticum aestivum
GACAAACTGAAGTAGTCAATAGAACGTTGTCTACTATGCTTAGGGCTGTTTTGAAGAATAATAAGAAAATGTGGGAGGAATGCTTGCCTCATATTGAATTTGCTTATAATCGTTCATTGCATTCTACTACTAAGATGTGCCCTTTTGAAGTTGTGTATGGTTTCCTACCTCGTGCACCTATTGATTTGTTGCCTCTTCCATCTTCGGAGAAGGTTAATTTTGATGCTAAACAACGTGCTGAATTGATTTTAAAAATGCATGAGTTAACTAAGGAAAACATTGAGCGTATGAATGCTAAATATAAACTTGCTGGAGATAAGGGTAGAAAACATGTTGTGTTTGCACCTGGAGATCTTGTTTGGTTACATTTGCGTAAGGATAGATTTCCTGATTTGCGCAAATCAAAGTTAATGCCACGTGCTGATGGTCCCTTTAAGGTGTTAGAGAAAATAAATGATAATGCATATAAACTTGAGCTGCCTGCAGATTTTGGGGTTAGTCCCACTTTTAACATTGCAGATTTGAAGCCTTATTTGGGTGAGGAAGATGAACTTCCGTCGAGGACGACTTCATTTCAAGAAGGGGAGGATGATGAGGACATCAATACAATTGTTACACCCACAGCCCCTGCTGCTATACATACTGGACCAATTACTAGAGCTCGTGCACGCCAACTAAATTACCAGGTACTTTCGTTTCTTGGTAATGATTCTAATGTTCATGAGAATATGATGCTGCCTAAATTGGATACATTTGTTTTGCTTACAAATGAAGGGCCTAGCTTGGAGAAGGATGAACATTGGAGCAAGAACAAGCATGGAGATGATGGCATGCGCAAGGGGAACAAGAACGGAGTTACAAGTGATGATTTCAGGACTTTGAAGCCACCATAATGGGTGCATGAAGCCTTGGACGAAATATACAAGATGCCACTTCATAAATTTCGTCCCGAGGCTATTTTAGGTGCTGCGTCACCTTATTATTGGGCCAGGCCCATGTAATTTCGAAATACATAAGTATAGGCTATTTTTAGAGTCCGTATGTGTGGGGAAACAAGAGATAGGGTTGATTTCGGACCCCTCCACCAAGGGCCACGAAATTCCCCCCCTCTTCCTCCATATATACAGCCCTTAGGGCATCGTTTAGACTTTGGGTTTTGTTTAGATTAAAAGTTCGCCATAGCTGCAACTTCGCGTACTTCGTTTGTGTTCAACGACCAGACAAAGGCGTCACAAAACCCCACCTTGATCAATAAAGCTTTCATCTTATATTCGCAATATCCAGATTGCAATCTTAGTTTCTTGCTTGTTCTTCGTTTGCTCGCAGGAAACAGACCCTCGTGGTCAGGTTGATCGTGCTCCGGCGTGGTCAATAACCTCTCGGAGTTGGTTTAGCGATTGCTAAGGCGCGACGTCCTCGCACGTTCGTAGTCGGATCGTCAAAGTCGACTTCCACCAAAGCGAAATCCACCATCTCATCGAAAGACGGGACACCTCTGCCTCTATCAGCACCTCTCAACGAGCTTACAAAGAAGGATGTGCCTTTTGTTTGGGGTACCGCACAAGAAGAAGCCTTCACGGTATTGAAAGATAAGTTGACACATGCTCCTTTACTCCAACTTCCTACTTTGAATAAGACTTTTGAGCTTGAATGTGATGCTAGTGGAATTGGATTAGGAGGTGTGTTATTACAAGATGGAAAACCTGTTGCATACTTTTCTGATAAATTGAGTGGGCCTAGTCTGAACTATTCTACTTATGATAAAGAATTATATGCTCTTGTTTAGACCTTAGAAACATGGCAACATTATTTATGGCCCAAGGAATTTGTTATACATTCTGATCATGAATCTTTGAAACACATTAAAAGTCAAGCAAAACTGAACCGTAGACATGCTAAATGGGTTGAATTCATTGAGACTTTCCCTTATGTCATTAAACACAAGAAGGGTAAAGAAAATGTTATTGTTGATGCCTTGTCTCGTCATTATACTATGCTTTCACAACTTGACTTTAAAATATTTGGTTTGGAGACCATCAAAGATCAATATGTTCATGATGCTGAATTTAAAGATGTATTGCAGAATTGTAAGGAAGGGAGAACTTGGAACAAGTTCGTTCTTAACGATGGATTTGTGTTTCGTGCTAACAAGCTATGCATTCCAGCTAGCTCCGTTCGTCTTTTGTTGTTACAGGAGGCGCATCGAGGAGGATTAATGTGACACTTTGGCGTCAAGAAGACGGAGGATATACTTGCTACACATTTCTTTTGGCCAAAGATGAGACGGGATGTTGAGCGTTTTGTTGCTCGCTGCACTACATGTCAAAGAGCTAAGTCACGACTCAATCCTCATGGTTTATATATGCCTTTGCCTGTACCTAGTGTTCCTTGGGAGGATATATCTATGGACTTTGTTTTAGGTTTACCTCGAACAAAGAAGGGGAGGGATAGCATATTTGTTGTTGTGGATAGGTTCTCGAAAATGGCACACTTTATACCATGTCATAAAAGCGATGATGCTGTTAATGTTGCTGATTTGTTCTTTCGTGAAATTATTCGCTTACATGGTGTGCCAAATACTATTGTTTCAGATCGTGATACTAAATTTCTTATCCACTTTTGGAGATGTTTATGGGCTAAGTTGGGGACTAAGCTGCTTTTTAGTACTACTTGTCACCCCCAAACTGATGGACAAACTGAAGTAGTCAATAGAACATTGTCTACTATGCTTAGGGCTGTTTTGAAGACTAACAAGAAAATATGGGAAGAATGCTTGCCTCATATTGAATTTGCTTATAATCGTTCTTTGCATTCTACTACTAAGATGTGCCCTTTTGAAATTGTGTATGGTTTCCTACCTCGTGCACCTATTGATTTGTTGCCTCTTCCATCTTCAGAAAAGGTTAATTTTGATGCTAAAGAACGTTCTGAATTGATTTTAAAAATGCATGAGTTAACTAAGGAAAACATTGAGCGTATGAATGCTAAATATAAACTTGCTGCAGATAAGGTTAGAAAACATGCTGTGTTTGCGCCTGGAGATCTTGTTTGGTTACATTTGCGTAAAGATAGATTTCCTAATCTGCGCAAATCAAAGCTAATGCCACGTGTTGATGGTCCTTTTAAGGTGTTAGAGAAAATAAATGATAATGCATATAAACTTGAGCTACCTGTAGATTTTGGGGTTAGTCCCACTTTTAACATTGCAGATTTGAAGCCTTATTTGGGTGAGGAAGATGCGCTTCCGTCGAGGACGACTTCATTTCAAGAAGGGGAGGATGATGAGGACATCAATACCATTGTTACACCCACAGCCCCTACTGTTACATATACTGGACCAATTACTAGAGCTCACGCATGCCAATTAAATTACCAGGTACTTTCGTTTCTTGGTAATGATTCTAATGTTCATGAGATTATGATGCTGCCTAAATTGGATACATTTGTTTTCTTACAAATGAAGGGCCTAGCTTGGAGAAGGATGAACATTGGAGCAAGAACGCGCATGGAGTTGATGGCATGCGCAAGGGAATCAAGAACGGAGTTACAAGTGATGATTTCAGGACTTTGAAGCCGCCATAAGGAGTGCATGAAGCCTTGGATGAAATATACAAGATGCCACTTCATAATATTCGTCCATAGGCTATTCTAGGTGCTGCGTCACCTTATTAATGGGCCAGGCCCATGAATTTTCGAAATACTTAAGTATAAGCTATTTTTAGAGTCCGTATGTGTGGGGAAACAAGAGTTAGGGTTGGTTTCGGACCCCACCCTCAAGGGCCACGAAATTCCCCCCTCTTCCTCCATATATACAACCTTTAGGGCATCGTTTAGATTTTGGGTTTTGTTTAGATTAAAAGTTCGCCATAGCTGCAACTTCGCGTACTTCATTTGTGTCCAACGACCAGACCAAGACGTCACAGAACCCCACCTTGATCAATAAAGCTTTCATCTTATATTCGCAATATCCTGATTGCAATCTCAGTTTCTTGCTTGTTCTTCGTTTGTTCGCAGGAAACAGACCCTCATGGTCAGGTTGATCGTGCTCCTTCGTGGTCAATAACCCTCGGAAGTTGGTTTAGCGATTGCTAAGGCGCGACGTCTCGCACGTTCGTAGCCGGATCATCAAGGTCGACTCCCACAGAAAACGATAGCCACCATCTCATCGAAACATCGGGACACCTTAGCCTCTATCATAAGCTTACTCAACTTATCCATCCTTAATCAGAGTGTTTGCTTCTGATACTTTGATTGGAAATCTTAATTCCTTTGCCTTGAGCTTTGAATTAGTCATTTGTTTCTATAATCCAAGCCCTTGCTTTGTTTTGTCCTCTGATCATGTGCCGATACTCACATCAGCTCCATTATGGACCGGCAGATCCTATTGGATTTTATCCGACAGCGTCCTTCATATTCAATAACCTTGTGAGCCTTCCCTCGGATACATAATGCCTTTGGTAAATTGTATCCTCTACTTTCTCAACCTTGCTCTGCTTTCGAGCTGGTGATATTTACTCTTGAATCTTGTGGTATATGTTTCTAAGATGTCCTGATGGGTTGAACCTATACCTTCTCTAAAACTGTGTGAACCTGAAAGTTTTCACAAGTCATGCTCTTCTGGTGATTCGCCAGATAAAATTTTAACACTACAACTTCTTCGAAGACGAGAAGAGAATGAAAGGTTATGCATTAAAGAAGTGGGAGTCGACCTTCAACTTGTGTTCATGCCCATGGAAACGATGTAGATCTTATCATTAAAGCTTCTCTTAAAATTATTTGCCCCTTTGGTATAAGTTTATCTTATATCTGGGATTTGGTCCTTTGCAACCGTGGTTCCGACCATGATTGTTCTTCTTTGATCCCATTTCCCCGGCAAGTTGAAGTACTTGTCCTCTGTAGATCAATATACCTACCCAACCTCTATTCTGCTCTACCTTCGAGTATACCCCCTGGTATCTCGAGGATATCATGCCAATGCACTACATCTTATGAATTGGTGCTGGAGTAATACCTTCCCCTATCATAGTCACTCCACGGGTCTGGGTTGTCGTCAACCGAGAACACCGATTTGTGAATCGAATCAACACTGAGATTCAGTATTCCCAGTACTTTGTTGTTGAGAAGTTTAATACTCCATCACGTCACTCCTAGCCTGATCAGCTACATCATTATCGTGCCAATTTTAACTATGCTACCTGGTCCTTAATCCCGGAGCACAACTTTCGATGATGAGCTAAACTTACGTCGATCTTCCTTGTCATATCATTTCGCCTTGAACATCAAGCTTGATTTTGAGTTCGTGCCGTACCCTTGGTTCCAATAACCTTTCGCTTCATCAGTCCTTTGACTTGATGTCATTGCTGTTCGATTACATCTTCATGAAACCTCTCGACAAATGTGTCGTGATCATCATCTACATTCTGAGCTTTTCCAAGATGTCAATCAAATTCATGATGAGAGATATCATCCTTACCCCTCGATGATTTGTGTTATCATTGACCACTTTATTGCCTTCCCACCAACACAAGCTTGTTTGTGTTTGGTGTTATACCTTGAGTTCCTTGCTATCCAGCAATTGTTCTTCTTTACCTTGGAACATTAACATCTCTTATGTCATCTATGTTGTGAGAATTTCACCACCTCTTAAAAATTCTTGGTATAGTGATGCTTCTCGCCATAACCATTCTTTTCTTAGTCCCCGTGATTGAGTGAACTCTGTTGTGCGAATTTATTATCTCTAGCTACCCTATTGCTTCAGAGTTAATGGACAATAGTACCAATTTGGTGTGTTGGCTGCTCAATCGCCATTCTGACGTTGGTCGTGCAACCCAGCCCATATTTTGGGTACACCTTTCAACCAATGTTTAATTGTGTATGTTTTCCTCGAGCATATTTCATTATATCATTTAATCTGACAAATGTGATCTCCTTATCCACATAACTGTGGAGATCCATCTTTTTGGATACCTCGTTGAATTATCGCTGAGTCCATCAGCCACCTCCTCATCCTCTCCTTGGCTTAATGATGAACCCTTGTTCAGAACTCGCTTCCATAGTTCATTTCTCAAGAATCATATAATGTCATCTTGTCAATTGTGTTGCACCTTTTCTTCTCAGGCATCCTGAGTCTGAGATATCCTAACACCAATCAGATCTGAAGCTCTGTCAGATTTGATGGTTGGAACATTTTTCCAAGAGTTATAACATTGGTCTTTATATGACCCGGTTAGGTGATGTCATGCCTAGCACACCTGGCTGGAGGGCCTATTGTTATAGTTCTTCCTTTTAGCAATGTTAACCATTCTTCCATGAGGAAATTGAAGGACTTTTTCTATAAGTTGTTCCTGATGAATCCATTGAGTATCCAAAGTCCGACCTTTGCTTGAAGACCATGCAATGCTATCTCGAAGCATGTCTGTGGTACTCTGATTTTCAACAAGAACATTTGAAGCCCAATGCTAAATGTTTCTTGCTCTATTATCCAAACACCATTTTATGGTTAATGTCATGAAATTTTTCTCCCCTTACCTAAAGGGTTTTCTACATCATATCCTGTCATCGATATCATGCTCTGCTTGTCCTTCGGAAGGATATACCCCTGAAATATGTGTTTAGACACATTGTCCTTTCATGGTTCTGTTTAAACCTGATAATCATATTTTCCTTTCCATTGTTTGGTTTAACTTTTCTTGTGATCTATATGATCTAGGCAGTAATATTCCCCTGCTTTTGTAAACCCCTTGATGTACAATTCTGTCAAAAAGACCCTGTTACTTTTGTTGATGACATTCCGGTAACCATCGATGGATGAGAACTTTGCCTACTGGTCCGCCTCGTTCAACGAGCAGGAAAATGGTTCTCTTCGTCCTTCGCCCTTGGTACCGATGTTGTTGCTGACCTAACCGACAGACTATCCTCTGACATGCCTTGCTTACATGATCATGCAAGATGTCACCGACCTTCCTACTTTTAACCACATGGTGGGCCTATAACCCACAGTTCCACAAGATCGAAACCTGACTCTCCTATACACCTTGTTGACAAAGTTATCCCTTGCTCTTGGTTTCATAGGTAATTCGCGAGCCACCTTCCTAGTGATCTATTCTGGTATCAGACGCGATACTTACTCTCGCTGCTCTAAACCCCTGCTCACTCTGGTTCAAACATCGAGCAACTATCTATCCGCTTGGAACCTCTTATTGTACCTTCGTACCTTACTCTCGATGTATTTTATATGTTCAACTCGAGAGATAATCTCATGCTCATTCATGGGTTAACCCCAGATTGTTTCCCTCATAAACATTCTGTCGTAGCCGAGTTGTCCCTTACCTATTCGTAAGTATGTTGGAGTACCCGAAGAAAATGACGACTTCATCATGATGACCTGAAGTAGAGGAAGAAGACATCAACGTAATGGATCAACCTCTTCGAGAAGAGCAACTAAGACCGAGAAGAAGTGTTAGAATTTCCTAACCTATTCTTCCCCTTACTTCCCTCTTAAATCTCGGGACGAGATTTCTTGTAGTGGAGGAGAATTGTGACGCCCGGATAATCAAGCTACAGTAAACCTCTGCTAATGGTGCCACGTCACCTCGGTTACTGTTGATAAACTCGAGTTAGTTCAAAAATGATTCAAATTAAAATTTAAAATATAGGCAAACAGTAAAATTTTCAAATATCAAAACTAAAATGTTCGGGTTATGTCAAATAAATCGTAAGTAATTATGGTGGAGAAACCAAACACTGAAGAAGTGTTTAAAGGCTCTAAAATAATTATGGCAGTAGCAAAAACAATTAATTACATGCCTTTTACAATTAATAAAATACTAAAGAGTTTTATTTTATCACCAAACTTTTTGTGGCATCGGGGCATTTTGAAACACTAATTTGGGTACTACTTATATATTTAATAAAACAAATATGTATAGAAAATAAAATAGAAAACTAATAAAAGAAAAAGAAATTACTAAAACAGAAAAGAAAAGAACCCCCCCCCCCCCCGCGCTCCCCATGGGCCTTGGCCCACCCACCCAACCAGCCCACCGGCCCAGCCGGCGCCCCACTCCCTTATCCCCTGGTGCTGAAACCCTAACCCCCCCTAACCGCACCACTTCCCCCACTCCCTCGTTCTCTCCTCCCCCTTCCCGATCCAAACTGGATCGGGGAAACGATCCCCTCGCTCCTCTCCCCCCCCCCCGATCGGATCTAGGTCAGGGCAACGAGCCCCGGATGCCATCGCCTCTCTTCTTCGCCCCCCCTCCATCGAGCACAGGACCCCGCCTCCTCGACGCATCACCGGCGCCGCCCCGCCCGTCGCTCGCCGGCGTCCTCACCCTCCTCCCCGTTCCTTGACTGGAAAAGGCCACCCCGACGTCGCCATCCGCCGTACCGCGCCGGAAATGCATCTCCGCCCCCTCCATCGAGCATGTCGTTGCACAACTACAAGGCCGGTGAGGACCTCCCCGTCCGACCCCATCTTCCCTCCCTACGGTTACCGCGCTCATTGCAAACGCTACACGACCGTTGCCGTGCTATGCCGCCCGCATCGGTGCCTCGTTCTCGCCCAGTGCTCGTGGCCACCGCGCCCTCCTTCGCACGCGCATGCCCCGGCCTTCACTTGCTCGCCCCGCGCGCGCCACACGTCCCCTACCGCTCGCAACACCTTCGGCCACCTGCGGATGCGTCCGCCGCTCCTGCCACCCGCCTCCAACCGCTGGCGTGCCGCCCATCCGTGTTGCCCCGATTGCTGCTGCCCTCCCGCGGCCGCTGCAGCTTGAGCCTGCCGTGGCCGCCCCCTTTCCCTTGCCCACTCCGGCTGGCCACCTCTCGCCGCGGCCGTGCCGAGCCGCCTGCTGCGCCCCGCCCCCGCTGGCCTCATCCCCCCCCTTCGCCCCGGTCGGGCTCGGCCTCGCATGGGTTGCGCCCGCAACCCGCACACCCGCAAAGGCCCCTGGGGCCTATGACAGGTGGGCCTAGCCCCAGAACATTATAAAAAAAGAATTAAAAAATAATAAATTAATAAAAATATTAATTATTTAATTAATAAATTAATTAACTTAATTAACTTAATTAATTGTGTTTAATAAACCTAATTAATTAACTAACCTAACTAACTGTTAATTAAACTAATTAATTTGGTTAATTAGTTAACACACAATAACATGGGGGACCTACATGTCAGATTGACCCAGTCAATGCTGTTGACTGCTGACGTCATGATGACGTCAGCATACACTATTCTAGATAATGTTAAATTAAATTAATTAAATAAATTCCAGAAAATGATTTAAAACTTAAAAAATTAATATAAAATAAACTGTAGCTCGGATGAAAAAACTTTGTACATGAAAGTTGCTCAGAACAACGGGACGAATCCGGATACGCAGTCCGTTCGTCCGTCACACATCCCTAGCATAGCTAACACACAACTTTCCCCCTCCGGTTCGTTTGTCCGAAAATGCGAAACACCGGGGATATTTTCCCGGATGTTTCCCCCCTTCACCAGTATCACCTCATACCGCGTTAGGGCACCCCTAGCACCGCTACTTGCCATGTCATGCATCGCCATGCATTTGTTTGCATTATATTTATTGTTTCTTCCCCCTCTTCTCTCGCTAGACACCGAGACCGACACCGCTGCTACCCAGTACGACTAGGGAGTTGACGACCCCTCTCTCTTGCCAGAGCAACCAGGAAAGCCCCCCCCCCTTGATCACCAGATATCGCCTATTCTCTTCTATACTGCTTGCATTAGAGTAGTGTAGCATATTACTGCTTTCCGTTAATCCTATTCTGATGCATAGCCTGTCATTGTTGCTCCAGCTATTGATACCTTACCTGCAATCCTAAATGCTTAGTATAGGATGCTAGTTTACCATCAGTGGCCCTACATTCTTGTCTGTCTGCCATGCTATACTATCGGGTCGTGATAACTTGGGAGGTGGTCACGGGTATATACTTATACATAATATATGATACTTGTTGTGATTAAAGTTGGGTCGGCTCGTAGAAGTACCCGCGAGTGACTCCAATGTTGGGGGCTGAAGGGGCAGGTGGCTCCATCCCGGTAGAGGTGGGCCTGAGTTCCCGGAGGACACCGACGGTTACTTTGTGGCAGAGCGACAGGGCAGGTTGAGACCACCTAGGAGAGAGGTGGGCCTGGCCCTGGTCGGCGTCTGTGGTTATTTCAAAATAACATGCTTAACGAGATCTTGGTATTTGATCTGAGTCTGGCCACTGGCCTATACGCACTAACCACCTATGCTGAGGACATCAATACAATTGTTACACCCACAGCCCCTGCTACTATACATACTGGACCAATTACTAGAGCCCGTGCACGCCAACTAAATTACCAGGTACTTCCGTTTCTTGGTAATGATTCTAATGTTCATGAGAATATGATGCTGCCTAAATTGGATACATTTATTTTTGCTTACAAATGAAGGGCCTAGCTTGGAGAAGGATGAACATTGGAGCAAGAACAAGCATGGAGATGATGGCATGCGCAAGGGGAACAAGAACGGAGTTACAAGTGATGATTTCAGGACTTTGAAGCCACCATAATGGGTGCATGAAGCCTTGGACGAAATATATAAGATGCCACTTCATAAATTTCGTCCCGAGGCTATTTTAGGTGCTGCGTCACCTTATTATTAGGCCAGGCCCATGTAATTTCGAAATACATAAGTATAGGCTATTTTTAGAGTCTGTATGTGTGGGGAAACAAGAGATAGGGTTGATTTCGGACCCCTCCACCAAGGGCCACGAAATTCCCCCCTCTTCCTCCATATATACAACCCTTAGGGCATCGTTTAGACTTTGGGTTTTGTTTAGATTAAAAGTTCGCCATAGCTGCAACTTCGCGTACTTCGTTTGTGTTCAACGACCAGACAAAGGCGTCACAGAACCCCACCTTGATCAATAAAGCTTTCATCTTATACTCGCAATATCCAGATTGCCATCACAGTTTCTTGCTTGTTCTTCGTTTGCTCGCAGGAAACAGACCCTCGTGGTCAGGTTGATCGTGCTCCGGCGTGGTCAATAACCTCTCGGAGTTGGTTTAGCGATTGCTTAGGCGCGACGTCCTCGCACGTTCGTAGTCGGATCGTCAAAGTCGACTGCCACCAAAGCGATATCCATCATCTCATCGAAAGACGGGACACCTTTGCCTCTATCAAGTGGTATCAGATTTCCAGGTTGCTCGGTGAGATTTTACCGTTTTTCGTAGTTTAGATCGAGTCTGTTCTTCATACCTATAGTCCACGAAAAAGCCACAAAAAAATTAGGGTTAGTTCATCATATCCGAACCAATCTGAGCCTTTGCATAATCTTTTTAGGGTTTTGCTTTGTTGAATTTGCGGTTGCATCGTCGTGTCTAGTTGCTGGTCTTAGAGTCTAGTCTTTTAGAGTTTCGAGTTCTGGTCATAAGTTGTCACGCCGCCGCCGCACCATCATCATCGCCCCTGCCATATACCACCGCCGCTTATCCGCCACCGCTTCGAATCCGTATCCATATACCACCACCGCTGTCATATACCACCACCGCTGCCATCTACTACCATATATCCACCACCAATCCGAGTTCTAGTCATATTAGGTTTGTTTTCGAGATCCATCTAGATACCGATTCGTGTTTCCTTGCCGGAGTAGGTTTCGGGAACAAAAAAGAGTCTGGAAACCACGCTTCGTTTAGGCCCAAAATTTTTCGAAAACGCATTTTTCGAAAAAATTTCTGGCTATCCTATTTTTAGGTGTTTCTGAGTGTTTTGAGACAGGTGCCATTATAGGAAGTTTTTTTTGACCCGTTTCCAGTTTTTGGGTCCGGGCAGTCAAAAAAAAATTTGGTCGAAAAAATTTCGTGCCCATCCTGTGAGTTTGAGCTAGGAAGTGTTTTGAGACACTCGCCATTATAGTGATTTTTCGCAAAAAAAAAGCAGCGCAAAAAAAAGAGCGAAAAAAAAAAGAGCGAAAAAAAAATTCCAGAGTGTGCTTTTCCCTTGTTTACGTGCCGTGCCATGATTTTGTTGGTGTTCTAGGCTCGCATCTCTAGCACAGTCTAGCCTAGGACCAGCACAATACCGTCGTTGAGCGTTTATTCAACTTTGCATCTCTGAATTGATTATTGTTGACCCTTTTTGCTACCATATTATAAGCCTTCCCAGCTCCACATACATCTACGTCGTGCGTTTGACTCTCCCTGGTAATCGCTCTATCCAAGCTTTGAGAGTTTTTGACTACAACGGTTGCCGATCACCGCCTGCTGCTGGGTAAGAACTGGTAAGACTTTGAGATTTGCTTGACGGATTTGTGACACCCACCACCACCTCTTGTTAGTAGTCTGTAGGATCATATTCTTGTGTGTTTCTATTGCTGCTAACCATGCCAGGATCACAAGCCGACGAGACTGACTGGGAGAACATGACAAATAAGGATTTGCATGATAAATTTCAGCAAATGATGAGTGGACAGGTGCAAGACGTGCTAAACAGATTTGAAGAGGCCATGGAGAAGATAGATGGCATGGAGAAGACGTTCGAAACAAAGCTCGATAACAAGTTTAATGAATTGCTCGCGCGCCTTCCACCACCACCACCCGCTCCACCTAACGCACCTCTCCAACAACAACAACAACGACTACCTCCACGTCGCGAAATAGACCTCCGCCGAGCGAGCCGTGTTCCTCTTGCGTTTGGCCAAACTGTTGGTGCTGCTGTTGATACTTCTGTGGCTCCTGCTGCTGATGCGGAGGAGGATGATTATGTGGGAGATTACGAGGATGAGGTTGCTCAAAATCAGAACTACGTGCAACCACCAGCACCACCACCAGCAGGTCGACCTCAGGTATATATTCGTAATGGTAGGCCTGCACCACCACCTCGGGTACGAGATGATGTCCATATTCCTAAACTGAAATTGAATATTCCACCATTTGAGGGTAGATATGTTCCTGATATATATCTTACTTGGGAGTTAGAAACTGAACAACATTTTACATGTTTACAATATCCCGAGGAGAGACGGGTTGCTGCTGCTGTTTGTGCTTTCACTAGTTTTGCATGTGTCTGGTGGTCTGAACATTGTAGATTATATCCTATTCCAACTACTTGGGCTGCTTTGAAAACTGCTATGCGTAGGCGTTGGGTTCCACCATATTATCAATGTGAATTGCTTCAAAAATTGCAGCGTTTAAGACAAGGAAAAAATTCCGTAGAAGAATATTATCAGGAATTACAAACTGGCATGATTCGATGTGGTATTGTTGAGGAGAATGAAGCTATGCTTGCACGTTTTCTGGGTGGATTAAATAGAGAGATTCAGACCATTCTAGACTATAAGGAGTATACTAATATCACTCGTTTATTGCATCTTGCTTGTAAAGATGAACGTGAAGTGCAGGATCGACAAGCATTGGCGCGAACTAACTTTTCTGCAGGCCGACCTTCATCATGGACACCGCGTGCATCTTCTACTTCAACTGTACCAGCACCTCAATCAGGTGCCTCCTACAGCCGTGATACAAGAAAACAGGAACAACCACCATTATCTGCCAAGAGCGCACCTGCCGGGCCTGCACAGAGTTCTTCTTCTTCCAGGGCATCAACAGGGCACACAAGTGATATTATTTGTCGTCGTTGTAAGGGAGGAGGTCATTATGCGAGAGAATGCAAATCTCTGCGTGTGATGATTGCTACCGAGGGTGGTGGATATGAGTCCGCTAGTGACTATGATGAGGAGACATTGGCTCTTATTACACGTGAAGAACATGGTGGAGATGATTCTGATCATGAGACGCAATACATGGATCCTGAAGACGCTGACAGGTATGAATGTTTAGTTGCTCAACGTGTTTTGAGTGTGCAGGTCACACAAGCTGAGCAAAGCAGAGGCACAATTTGTTCCATACCAAGGGAGTTGTGAAGGAACATTCTGTGCGCGTCATAATAGACGGAGGGAGCTGCAACAACTTGGCTAGCATGGAGATGGTGGAGAAGCTTTCTCTCACCACAAGACCACATCCACATCCTTACTACATCCAATGGTTCAACAACAGCGGCAAGGTTAAGGTAACACGTACTGTTCGTGTGCATTTTAGTATCTCTACATATGCTGATTATGTTGATTGTGATGTGGTACCTATGCAAGCATGTTCCTTATTACTTGGTAGACCATGGCAATTTGATAAAAATTCTATACACCATGGTAGAAACAATCACTATACTCTTGTTCATAAGGATAAAAATATTACTTTGCTTCCTATGACTCCTGATTCCATTTTGAAAGATGATATTAATAGAGCTAATAAAGCAAAACAGGAGAAGAATAAGAGTGAAAATCAGATTGTGGCAAAAGAATTTGAGCAACAAATGAAGCCTAATAATAAACCATCTAGTGTTGCTTCTGAAATTAAATTGAAAAGTGCATGTTTATTTGCCACCAAATCTGATATTGATGTGCTAGATTTCAGCAAATCTGTTTGCTATGCTTTTGTGTGCAAAGAGGCATTATTTTCATTCGAGGACGTGCCTTCCTCTTTGCCTCCTACTGTCACTAACATTTTGCAGGAGTTCGCTGACGTTTTTCCACAAGACGTGCCACCGGGATTACCGCCTATTCGAGTGATTGAGCATCAGATTGACTTAATTCCCGGTGCTTCACTGCCAAACCGTGCACCATACCGTACCAATCCAGATGAGACGAATGAGATTATGCGTCAAGTACAAGAGCTTCTCGACAAAGGTTATATACGCGAATCCCTTAGTCCTTGTGCTGTTCCTATTATTCTAGTGCCAAAAAGGATGGTACATCACGTATGTGTGTTGATTGTAGAGGCATTAATAATATTACTATTTGTTATCGTCATCCTATTCCTAGGCTAGATGATATGCTTGATGAATTGAGTGGCTCTACAATATTCTCCAATGATTTGCGTAGTGGCTACCATCAAATTCGTATGAAATTGGGAGATGAATGGAAAACAGCATTTAAAACTAAGTTTGGATTATATGAGTGGTTAGTCATGCCTTTTGGGTTAACTAATGCACCTAGTACTTTCATGAGATTAATGAACGAAGTTTTACGTGCTTTCATAGGACGATTTGTGGTAGTTTACTTTGATGACATATTGATTTATAGCAGATCTTTGGAAGAACATTTGGAACATTTACGTGATGTTTTTATTGCTCTACGTGATGCACGTTTGTTTGGTAACCTTGGGAAGTGCACCTTTTGCACCGACCGAGTATCTTTTCTTGGCTATGTTGTTACTCCACAGGGAATTGAAGTTGATAAAGCCAAGATTGAAGCTATTGAGAGTTGGCCGCAACCCAAAACGGTCACACAAGTGAGGAGTTTTCTTGGCCTCACTGGATTCTATAGGCATTTTGTGAGAGATTTCAGCACCATTGCTGCACCTCTCAATGAGCTTACAAAGAAAGATGTGCCTTTTCTTTGGGGTACCGCACAGGAAGAAGCCTTCACGGTATTGAAAGATAAGTTGACACATGCTCCTTTACTCCAACTTCCTGATTTTAATAAGACTTTTGAGCTTGAATGTGATGCTAGTGGAATTGGATTAGGAGGTGTGTTATTACAAGATGGCAAACCTGTTGCATACTTTTCTGAAAAATTGAGTGGGCCTAGTCTGAATTATTCTACTTATGATAAAGAACTATATGCTCTTGTTCGAACTTTAGAAACATGGCAACATTATTTATGGCCCAAAGAATTTGTTATACATTCTGATCATGAATCTTTGAAACATATTAAAAGTCAAGCTAAACTGAATCGTAGACATGCTAAATGGGTTGAATTCATTGAGACTTTCCCTTATGTCATTAAACACAAGAAGGGAAAAGAAAATGTTATTGCTGATGCATTGTCTTGTCGCTATACTATGCTTTCACAACTTGACTTCAAAATATTTGGTTTGGAGACCATCAAAGATCAATATGTGCATGATGCTGATTTTAAAGATGTAATGCAGAATTGTAAAGAAGGAAGAATGTGGAACAAGTTTGTTGTTAACGATGGATTTGTGTTTCGTGCTAACAAGCTATGCATTCCAGCTAGCTCCGTTCGTCTTTTGTTGTTGCAGGAGGCGCATGGAGGAGGATTAATGGGACACTTTGGCGTGAAGAAGACGGAGGACGTACTTGCTACACATTTCTTTTGGCCAAAGATGAGACGGGATGTTGAGCGTTTTATTGCTCGCTGCACTACATGTCAAAAAGCCAAGTCACGACTCAATCCTCATGGTTTATATATGCCTTTGCCTGTACCTAGTGTTCCTTGGGAGGATATATCTATGGACTTTGTTTTAGGTTTAACTCGAACAAAGAAGGGAAGGGATAGCATATTTGTTGTCGTGGATAGATTCTCGAAAATGGCACACTTTATACCATGTCATAAAAGCGATGATGCTGTTAATGTTGCTGATTTGTTCTTTCGTGAAATTATTCGCTTGCATGGTGTGCCAAATACTATTGTTTCAGATCGTGATACTAAATTTCTTAGCCACTTTTGGAGATGTTTATGGGCTAAGTTGGGGACTAAACTGCTTTTTAGTACTACTTGTCACCCCAAACTGATGGATAAACTGAAGTAGTCAATAGAACGTTGTCTACTATGCTTAGGGCTTTTTTGAAGAATAATAAGAAAATGTGGGAGGAATGCTTGCCTCATATTGAATTTGCTTATAATCGTTCATTGCATTCTACTACTAAGATGTGCCCTTTTGAAGTTGTGTATGGTTTCCTACCTCGTGCACCTATTGATTTGTTGCCTCTTCCATCTTCGGAGAAGGTTAATTTTGATGCTAAACAACGTGCTGAATTGATTTTAAAAATGCATGAGTTAACTAAGGAAAACATTGAGCGTATGAATGCTAAATATAAACTTGCTGGAGATAAGGGTAGAAAACATGTTGTGTTTGCACCTGGAGATCTTGTTTGGTTACATTTGCGTAAGGATAGATTTCCTGATTTGCGCAAATCAAAGTTAATGCCACGTGCTGATGGTCCCTTTAAGGTGTTAGAGAAAATAAATGATAATGCATATAAACTTGAGCTGCCTGCAGATTTTGGGGTTAGTCCCACTTTTAACATTGCAGATTAGAAGCCTTATTTGGGTGAGGAAGATGAACTTCCGTCGAGGACGACTTCATTTCAAGAAGGGGAGGATGATGAGGATATCAATACAATTGTTACACCCACAACCCCTGCTGCTATACATACTGGACCAATTACTAAAGCTCATGCACGCCAACTAAATTACTAGGTACTTTCGTTTCTTGGTAATGATTCTAATGTTCATGAGAATATGATGCTGCCTAAATTGGATACATTTATTTTGCTTACAAATGAAGGGCCTAGCTTGGGGAAGGATGAACATTGGAGCGAGAACAAGCATGGAGATGATGGCATGCGCAAGGGGAACAAGAACGGAGTTACAAGTGATGATTTCAGGACTTTGAAGCCACCATAATGGGTGCATGAAGCCTTGGACGAAATATACAAGATGACACTTCATAAATTTCGTCCCGAGGCTATTTTCGGTGCTACGTCACCTTATTATTGGGCCAGGCCCATGTAATTTCGAAATACATAAGTATAGGCTGTTTTTAGAGTCCGTATGTGTGGGGAAACAAGAGATAGGGTTGATTTCGGACCCCTCCACCAAGGGCCACGAAATTCCCCCCTCTTCCTCCATATATACAGCCCTTAGGGCATCGTTTAGACTTTGGGTTTTGTTTAGATTAAAAGTTCGCCATAGCTGCAACTTCGCGTACTTCGTTTGTGTTCAACGACCAGACAAAGGCGTCACAGAACCCCACCTTGATCAATAAAGCTTTCATCTTATATTCGCAATATCCAGATTGCAATCGCAGTTTCTTGCTTGTTCTTCGTTTGCTCGCAGGAAACAGACCCTCGTGGTCAGGTTGATCATGCTCCGGCGTGGTCAATAACCTCTCGGAGTTGGTTTAGCGATTGCTAAGGCGCGACGACCTCGCACGTTCGTAGTCGGATCGTCAAAGTCGACTGCCACCAAAGCGATATCCATCATCTCATTGAAAGACGGGACACCTTTGCCTCTATCAACCTACGCGGGGATAGTTATGGTATCAGCCGAAGCCTTCGTGACGTTAGCGACTGAGCGGCGCGCGCCGAGTTGGACCGTGTAACGCAACTTCCTTTGTAATGGAGGTTGCTAGGTCTGCTCTCCGGCCGCGTATGCAACGTGCAGGTGTGCAATGGACGATGGGCCCAGACCCCTGCGCCATAGGATTTAGACCGGCATGCTGACCTCTCTGTTGTGCCTTGGTAGGGCTGCGATGTGTTGATCTTCTGAGGCCGGGCATGACCCAGAAAAGTGTGTCTGGACAAAGGGGATCAAGCGTGTTGGGAAATGTGGTGCACCCCTGCAGGGAAGTTGATCTGTTCGAATAGCCGTGTCCCTCGGTAAAAGGATGACCCAGAGTTGTACCTTGACCTTATGACAACTAGAACCGGATACTTAATAAAGCACCCACTTCCAAGTGCCAGATACAACCGGTGATCGCTCTCTCACATGGCGACGAGGGGAGGATCAGCGGTTGGGATTATGCTACACGATGCTACTTGGTGAACTTACCATCTACTCTCTTCTCCTGCTGCAAGATGGAGGTTACTAGAAGCGTAGTCTTAGAAAGGACTAGCTATCCCATTCTTATTCCGGCATTCTGCAGTTCAGTCCACATATGATACTAATAGAGGCAAAGGTGTCCCGTCTTTCGATGAGATGATGGATATCGCTTTGGTGGAAGTCGACTTTGACGATCCGACTACGAACGTGCGAGGACGTCGCGCCTTAGCAATCGCTAAACCAACTTCGAGAGGTTATTGACCACGCCGGAGCACGATCAACCTGACCACGAGGGTCTGTTTCCTGCGAGCAAACGAAGAACAAGCAAGAAACTGAGATTGCAATCTGGATATTGCGAATATAAGATGAAAGCTTTATTGATCAAGGTGGGGTTCTGTGACGCCTTTGTCTGGTCGTTGAACACAAACGAAGTACGCGAAGTTGCAGCTATGGCGAACTTTTAATCTAAACAAAACCCAAAGTCTAAACGGTGCCCTAAGGGCGTATATATGGAGGAAGAGGGGGGAATTTCGTGGCCCTTGGTGGAGGGGTCCGAAATCAACCCTATCTCTTGTTTCCCCACACATACGGACTCTAAAAATAGCCTATACTTATGTATTTCGAAATTACATGGGCCTGGCCCAAAAAATAAGGTGACGCAGCACCTAAAATAGCCTCGGGACGAAATTTATGAAGTGGCATCTTGTATATTTCGTCCAAGGCTTCATGCACCCATTATGGTGGCTTCAAAGTCCTGAAATCATCACTTGTAACTCCGTTCTTGTTCCCCTTGCGCATGCCATCATCTCCATGCTTGTTCTTGCTCCAATGTTCATCCTTCTCCAAGCTAGGCCCTTCATTTGTAAGCAAAACAAATGTATCCAATTTAGGCAGCATCATATTCTCATGAACATTAGAATCATTACCAAGAAACGAAAGTACCTGGTAATTTAGTTGGCGTGCACGAGCTCTAGTAATTGGTCCAGTATGTATAGCAGCAGGGGCTGTGGGTGTAACAATTGTATTGATGTCCTCATCAGATACCCTTATTCCATTTGATACCAATGCATACATATGTAGTGTAGCTCCTTGCTTGCGAGTACTTTGGATGAGTACTCACGGTTGCTTTTCTCCCCCTTTTCCCCTTTCCTATATCCGATTGCTGCAACCAGACGTTGGAGTCCAGGAGCCAGACGCCACCATTGATGACGACTACTACTACTCGTGAGGTGCCTATTAGTACGTGCAGCCCGCTGACGACGACCAGGAGTAGTTTAGGTGGATCCGGGCAGGAGGCTGGCGCCTCTTTCGATCTGTATCTCAGTTTTTGCTACCCTTCTTAAAGCAAACTTGTTTAACTTATGTCTGTACTCAGGTATTGTTGCTTCCGCTGACTCGTCTATGATCGAGCTCTTGTATTCGAGCCTTCGAGGCCCCTGGCTTGTAATATGATGCTTGTATGACTTATTTTATTTGTAGAGTTGTGTTGTGATATCTTCCCGTGAGTCCCTGATCTTGATCGTACACGTTTGCGTGTATGATTAGTGTATGGTCAAATCGGGGGCGTCACAGTTGATCAGAAATGATACTGAATTTCTGAATAGCATAAAAGGATACTTAGAATTTTTCAATGAAAGACCTCGGTGAAGCTGCTTATATATTGGGCATCAAGATCTATAGAGATAGATCAAAATGCTTACTTGGACTTTCACAAAGCAATACCTTGATAAAGTTTTGAACAAGTTCAAAATGGATCAAGCAAAGAAAGGGTTCTTGCCTGTGTTACAAGGTGTGAAGTTGAGTTAGACTCAAGGACTAACCACCGCAGAAGATAGAGAGAAAATGAAAGTCATTCCCTATGCCTCAGTCATAGGTTCTATAATGTATGCAATGTTGTGTACCAGACCTGACGTGTGCCTTGCTATTAGTTTAGCATGGAGGTACCAAAGTAATCCACGAGTGGATCACTGGACATCGGTCAAGAACATCCTAAAATACCTGAAAAGGACTAAGGATATGTTTCTCATTTATGGAGGTGACAAAGAGCTCGTCGTAAACGGTTACGTCGATGCGAGCTTTGACACTGATCCGGATGACTCTAAGTCACAAACCGAATACGTATTTTTATTGAATGGTGGAGCTGTCAGTTGGTGCAGTTCTAAGCAGAGCGTCGTGGCAGGATCAATGTGTGAAGCAGAATGCATAGCTGCTTCGGAAGCAGCAAATGAAGGAGTCTAGATGAAGGAGTTCATATCCGATCTAGGTGTAATACCTAGTGCATCGGGTCTAATGAAAATCTTTTGTCACAATACTGGTGCAATTACCTTGGCAAAGGAATCTAGATTTCACAAGAGAACCAAGCACATCAAGAGACGCTTCAATTCCATCCATGATCAAGTCAAGGAAGGAGACATAGAGATTTTCAAGATACATACAGATCTGAATGTTGCAGACCCGTTAACTAAGCCTCTCTCACGAGCAAAACACAATCAGCACCAAGACTCCATGGGTGTTAGAATCATTACTGTGCAATCACACACTTAATACATCGATAGTCGCAAGAGAGAACTTATTACAATAATATGTCTTAAGGCCATCTAAATAAGATAACAATGGAAGGCTTCGAAGATATAGTGAGTCCATCAACTCCAACAGCATAGCTAAGTGCACGGGAACGACCTAGCGCACCTTATGATAGAGGAGAGGGTCCCGATGTTTTGATGAGATGGTGGCTATCGTTTTCTGTGGGAGTCGACTTTGACGATCCGACTACGAACGTGCGAGACGTCGCGCCTTAGCAATCGCTAAACCAACTTCCGAGGGTTATTGACCATGCCGGAGCACGATCAACTTGACCACGAGGGTCTGTTACCTGCGAGCAAACGAAGAACAAGCAAGAAACTGAGATTGCAATCTGGATATTGCGAATATAAGATGAAAGCTTTATTGATCCAGGTGGGGTTCTGTGACGTCTTGGTCTGGTCGTTGGACACAAACGAAGTACACGAAGTTGCAGCTATGGCGAACTTTTGATCTAAACAAAACCCAAAGTCTAAACGACGCCCTAAGGGCTGTATATATGGAGGAAGAGGGGGGAATTTCGTGGCCCTTGAGGGTGGGGTCCGAAACCAACCCTAACTCTTGTTTCCCCACACATACGGACTCTAAAAATAGCCTATACTTAAGTATTTCGAAATTACATGGGCCTGGCCCATTAATAAGGTGACGCAGCACCTAGAATAGCCTATGGACGAATATTATGAAGTGGCATCTTGTATATTTCGTCCAAGGCTTCATGCACTCCTTATGGCGGCTTTAAAGTCCTGAAATCATCACTTGTAACTCCGTTCTTGATCCCCTTGCGCATGCCATCAACTCCATGTGTGTTCTTGCTCCAATGTTCATCCTTATCCAAGCTAGGCCCTTCATTTGTAAGCAAAACAAATGTATCCAATTTAGGCAGCATCATAATCTCATGAACATTAGAATCATTACCAAGAAACGAAAGTACCTGGTAATTTAATTGGCGTGCGTGAGCTCTAGTAATTGGTCCAGTATATGTAACAGTAGGGGCTGTGGGTGTAACAATGGTATTGACGTCCTCATCACCTTACTCTTCATCTGAAATGTCTGCAACATAATACATTGCAGCCCGAAAACGGGTCAACACATGGAATATGCTGGCAACACAACACTGTAGAGCAAATGAACAGGTAACAGCTATAACTATATGCATATATGGCTAGTGGAGGCTCTGTGGTTATTATGTTTTTGCGAAAAGCCATGTTTTTCCTACAACAAAGGAATATATTTTGTTTAACTATCATGGTAGTTGATAAACATTGAGAAGGTTCCTCCAACTCAATCCCAATTAAAAGTAATTAACAGCCCAACAATTTAATTTAGGGTGATGAGATCAAAACAATATCTACCTGTGCTGGCTAGCATAATCTCTACCCACAAACATGACCGCGACCGCCCGACGCCGCGTGAGCACGCGGCCGCCGCCGCCCGGATCGGCCGCTCCGACCACCTCCGCGTGCGCCACGCCCGGATCCAGCCTCCTCCGAGGCCGCAGCTCCTGGATCCAGCTTCCTCCGACTCTTCCCTGCTCTCCTGCACCCGGGGTGTGCATGACGAGGGTATGAGATCCCAGCCGCGTTCGGTGCCTTCCCCGGTGCCGGCGCCCCCTGCCCGGCTGCTCGCCGCATCCTCGGCCACCTGCGAGCTCTGGATGGCCCTCCCTGCTCCGCCGCTCGTCTTCTTTGAGCTGGAGCCGCCGCCACCACCTCCTCTGCTCCTGGCGGCGCCCTCCGTCCTGGATCTTGATTTGCAGCGGACTCCTCCACCGCACGCCTTCAAGGTCTCTGTGGCCCGTCTAGAGCTCCTGCTAGAAGGGGCGCTACTGCCTGTGGCGAGCCCCTGCTCGGTCGTCACGGCCATTGCTGTTGGGGAGGAGCCCTCTCTGCCTTCAGCGCTTGCTCCTGCGAGGCCGGGCTCTCAGAGCTCCAAGGAGGTGCTCGCTCCCGACGCCGTCGTGCATGCCTCGCGGCCACCACTGGCTGTGTCGTGGGCTTCCCTCGCTGATGAAGTCTGCAGCATTGACGACGACGAGGAGCTCGCCCCGCTGACGCCATTGGCTGCCAGATGCTCCGGCGGGGTGAGCGATCCGGCTGTTGCTGATGTTGTTGCTACTGCTCCTGAGGCATCTTCGGATCTAGGATGGGTGAAGGTGGGGGGCCGGCGTCGTCGTTCGGCGTCACCGGACTTGGCTCTGGCTCCCCGACCAATCCCCGCTTGGCTTGACGATCGCTGCTGCAGATGCCTCGTCCGTGGCCACCGTGCTGCAGTTTGTAGAGATCCCTTCTTATGCTCTCGTTGCTTGGAGAACGGTCATCGTGCGTGCAACTGCCGCAACCCATGGCATCCTCTCAGTTCATTGGCATGTCCTGTCGTCCCGCCTGTCTCTCGCCCTGGCACCCAACAACATCCACCTCCTCCTTCAAGAGAGGGCCAAATGAAATCCACGCTCCCCTTCACTGCGCTTCGCCATGGGTCTTGGGCGTCTGTGGTTTCTGCTTCTGCTAGCCCGACAACCCCATCTTCTATGGTGCTTCAGACCGCCCTTGCTGATCAGACCGAGTTGCTTCAAGGCTGGCAGGCACGAATTGAGAGCTTCCTGGAGCGGGCAGAGGCTGCTTTGAGTAGGCTCTCCCTTGTGCCGGCTATGTTGCAGGCCATGCTACAGCCTCTTGGTGTGGCAGTTGTTGACTCCACGGAGGTCCGGGGGACAGAGCCCTATGGTTGTTTCTCTCCTCATGTTCGGGACAATTCACCATCGATGTCTGCTTCTTCCGTTGCGTTGCCTCCCGCTGTGGGCGAGTCCATCGTCGGGCTGGCGGCTCCGGTGTTACAACTCGTGCCCGAGCTTCGGGATATATGTTCGAACCTTGCTTCGCCTTTGTCCTTGGAGCAATTGGAGGTGGACTCATCGACGACGTTGTGTAAGGAACATGTTTCATCTCTATCATGTGAACAACTAAAGGTGCCGAAGTCAATTGTGTCGCTGGTTCCTACGGTGGAGGAGGTTCTGTCAGTGGTTCCTCAGGTCGATGATGTTGATGTTGCTGGTTGGTTGGTGCCTGTTCCCACGAGCCCCTTGGTTGACGACAACGACACCAAGAAATTCAATAAGTTTTATGATTTTCTTGACAAATGGGTGGCTCACCAGCCGACATCTGGCAAGACAAGTGACCCTGCAAAGAAGATGCCAAGTAAGGAGAAACCAAAGAAGCAGAAAAACAAGAAGTGTGGCGCCATCCGAAAGGCGTCTGTGGTTTCATGATGGAGGGTGGTCAGTTTTCGTTAGTGTGCTTGTTAGGAGTTTCATTGTGTTCTTCAAGTGTTGAGGGTTGCGGTTGTTGTTTGTTTAGAGGGTCGCTTAAGCGGTTTTGGTGTTTCCTACTTTGCGAGTAGTCCGCATTTGGGAGTCTGTATCGGTTTTCGCCAGGTTTCCGTAAAATAACTGGGCAATTCTCTTCTTCTTAATTAATCGATGAGGCAAATATTTTTGCCTCCATTTCGAAAAAAACAATAATTCAAGAACCAGATACTCAAGATGTCCATAACTGGGGACACGGCTAACCATGATTAGTTTGTACACTCTGCAGAAGTTTGTGCACTTTTCCCCACAAGAATCGATCTCCTCCGTTGGATTTCTCGCACTACACGGTGTTTGAAAAACGGATGACCGAGACATAGTCTTTCTGAAGCATTAACTCTTTACTCTGGGTAGACAGTACCACCTACATCCCCTACATCTGCTAGCCTACCACTGAAAGAGGTCACACAACTTACTCAACTATGCCAGAGCCCATAATGGCTTGTGGCTGCACACGGAAGTTTCTAGCATGAATTATCTTATGATCCCTTTGAGCCTGGGTGGCAAACCGTAGGATGACCGCACGGGTACTCCGGGATATCCTAGGACAACACTGGATTCTCCAGTTGCCCAGACAACCACTGGGTGCTCCAGGGTGCCTCAACCAATCCACCTAGATGTTCATTAAATTAGCCACCTTAAGTTAACCATTAAAAATACTCTCACATCTGTCATGGATCACTCAACCAAACCACGTCTATGAGCATAGCATAGCAGTAATAGCATAACATAGAAGTAACTCCCATGGTTTGATATAAAGGACAATAGGTTCTACCTCATCATCTAGTTCCCAATACCCACATGTTATCAATCCTACTCATGCAATGTTTGAGGGTTGAAACTAATGCATAAACACTGGGTAACAAAGGGATATGATCAAAGTGTTACTTGCCTTGCTGACGATCCGCAAACCCTAGAGACTCATAGTAGCACGCTTCACACTATGGAAATTCTATCGCAAACAAACAATAGCATACATAAGAACTCAAGCATAGATGCAAGGGTAAAACTCATATGAGAAAGTCCAAACTGAAAGTTCAACTGAAGTGCTTCGATTTGCAAAAAGAATCAATCAAATCGGAGCTGCGAAACTCAAACTACGGTCAAAAGAAATTAAAAAACAAATCTGCTTGAAACCAAATTTTAGTTTGTCAAAACCATGTTCAAGTTGACTAAATGGAAAGAGGGGTTTGAAACGAAGATTTTGGTGTTGGTTTCACTGGATTTGGACGAACTGTTAAAAAGTTGCGAGGGTTTGAAGATCAGGGGCTAATATGTGATAAAAATAATCGTGGATAGGTCCCTGGCAAAAATAAAACAGAAAAAGAAAAATCTATCGGATGAACATCTGCTAACAGAGACAAACGAACGAATTTGTTCGTTAAAACAAACTAACGGGTGAACGTTCGCTAATTAGCAAACCGACCGGAAAAAATAAACCGAGAAAACCCTAAAAAAACTGATTTAGGTTTTACCTAAAACCGACGAGAAAACCGGTGGGTCGGCAGCGGTTTCAGATGAGGCGGGCTCCGGCGAGGCGGCGGCTTGGGCGGCGGGGCTGCCGGCGGTGCGACGGCGGCGCGCGGGCAGCGGCGGCGGTGCGAGCGGACGGTGGCGCGCGGGCAGCGGCGGCGGTGCGAGCGGGCGGCGGCGCGAGCGACGGGGCGAGACGAGGGGCAGATGGGGTCGGGGGCGTCCCGATTTGGTGGCGGCGTCGCGTAGTCCTTCGGGACTCTGGCGGCGTGTCCGCGCCGGACTCCGAGCGGGAGGAGGCGGTGGCGGCGCAATGGGCCGGCTGGGCTTCGGCCAGTCGGTCCGGAGACTTTTTAAATAAATTTCGCCGAAGGAGAAAAAATCCTAAATAAATATCAAAAAATTGTAAAAATGTCAAAACAATTTTCACCATCTAAATAAAATATTTAGAACAAAGTGAACATTTTTTGGCCTAAAAATGCAATTTTGAAAAATGCATATTTTTCTAATTCAAATAAAATAGCGATAAAATCCAAATAAAACAATCATTTGATAAGACCACCCACACCTATTTTCTAGCCAATCTTGACGGGTTTCTCCTCGTAGGTCAAATCACTATCCATCTGAATTGCTTCCAGGGGCACTGTATCTCTCAGAGGAATATCGGCCATCTCTGCATGGCACTTCTTCAACTGGGAAACGTGAAACACATCATGAACTCCTGACAATCCTTCGGGTAACTCCAACTTGTAGGCAACCTCTCCCATAAGTTCCAAAACTTGGTATGGTCCTACGAATCTCGTGGCTAACTTTCCCTTAACTCCAAAGGGTTTAACTCCTCGCAGAGGTGACATGCGAAGATATGCTCTGTCTCCGATTTCATAGGCTACCTCCTTGCGTTTTGAGTCTGCATAACTCTTCTGCCTGGACTGAGCTACCTTCAGTCTATCTCGAATCAACTTAAACTTCTCTTCTGACTCTTTGATCAAATATGGTCCAAACAATTGACGGTCTCCAACTTCATCCCACATTAACGGTGTTCTACACCTTCTCCCATACAAAGCCTCAAAAGGTGCCATCTTCAAACTGGCTTGATAACTGTTGTTGTATGAGAACTCTGCGTATGGCAAATTATCATCCCAACTGGATCCATAATCTAATGCACAGGCTCTCAACATGACCTCTAAAATCTGATTGACTATTTCGGTTTGTCCATCTGTCTGTGGATGAAAGGTTGTGCTGAACTCTAGCCTAGTACCCAAAGTCTGGTGCAGTTGGTTCCAAAACTTCGAGGTAAACTGTGTTCCTCTGTCTGATATGATGGTCCTTGGAACTCCATGCAGACATACGATCCTGGTCATATATATCTTGGCCAACTTTGCACTCGTATAGGTGGTTTTCACTGGGATAAAGTGAGCCACTTCGGTCAAATAATCCACTACTACCCAGATAGAATCATATCCCGATCGGGTCCTGGGCAATCCGGTGATAAAATCCATGCCAAGTTTGTCCCACTTCCATTCGGGTATCAGCATAGGTTGCATTAATCCTGCTGGCTTCTGATGTTCTGCCTTCACTCGCTGACATACATCACATATGGCTACATACTCGGCAATATCTTTCTTCATACCGGTCCACTAGATACACTCCTTCAAATCCAAATACATCTTGGTGTTTCCGGGGTGAATCGAGTATGGCGAGTCATGAGCTTCTTGAAGTATTAACTTACTGATCTCCGCGTTATTGGGTACATAAACACGGTCCTCAAACCATAAAGTTTCGTACTCATCATCACGAAAACCCTTGGCTTTCCCTTTGCTCATCTTCTCCTTTATCTCAGCAATCTCCTTATCATCCTTCCGAGCTTCCCGAATCTTTTCCAATAATGTTGACTAAACCTCCATTGCTGCAAGAAAACCTCTAGGGACTATTTCCAAAGGAAGCTCCCTGAGATCATCGTCTAACTCCTTTGGTAATCCTCCGCTTACGAGGGTATTGACATAACTCTTCCGGCTCAAAGCTTCTGCTACTACATTGGCCTTTCCTGGATGATAGTGCAGCTTCATATCATAATCCTTTATGACCTCCAACCATCTCCTCTGCCTGAGATTCAGCTCTTTCTGCATAAAAATATACTTCAACTCTTGTGATACGTGTACACATCACAACGATTTCCAATAAGAGAATGTCTCCAGGTCTTAAGCACATGCACTACGGCTGCTAACTCCAAATCATGCGTGGCATAATTCAACTCATGTGGTCGAAGCTGGCGTGAGCCATATGAAACAACTCTTCCGTCCTGCATAAGTACACCTCCAAGTCCTAAGCGAGAAGCGTTGCAATACACTTGGTAATCCTTGTGTATATCCGGCAGAATCAGCATTGGGGTTGTAACCAAACGTTTCTTCAATTCCTGATAACTTGCCTCACATTCATCTATCCATTTAAACTTAGTGTCCTTCTCTAACAACTCCGTCATGGGCTTCGCAATCTTGGAGAAATTTTCAATGAATCTCCGATAATATCCCACGAGTCCAAGAAAACTGCGGATTTCTCCAACTGAGGTGGGTGCCAACCACTCACTGACTGACTGGACCTTGGTAGGGTCTACTGCTATACCTTCTCCTAACATAACATGTCCAAGGAATCCAACTTCCTTCAACCAAAACTCACATTTGCTGAACTTGGCATATAACTGATGTTCCTTGAGCTTCTCGGGAACTAAACGCAAATGTTCCTTGTGCTCCTCTTCATTCTTTGAGTATACCAAAATATCATCAATGAACACCACTACAAACTTATCCAAGAACTCCATGAACACCTTATTCATCATACTCATGAAATAGGCGGGGGCATTAGTCAATCCAAATGACATGACGGTGTACTCATATAGCACGTACCTTGTGGTGAAAGTTGTCTTAGGTATATCCTGTTCTCGGATCTTCAGCTGGTGATATCCCGACCACAGATCGATCTTGGAGAATACTTTAGCTCCTTGCAACTGGTCAAACAAATGGTTGATCATCGGTAGTGGGTACTTGTTCTTGATTGTCACTTCATTCAATGCATGATAATCAACAACCATTCTCATGGATCCATCCTTCTTCTCAACTAAGAGCACTGGGGCTCCCCAAGGTGACGAACTTTGTCGAATGTAACATTTCTCCAATAACTCCTTAATCTGCTTCTTAATTTCCTCCAGATCATTTGCGGGCATCCGGTATGGTCTCTTTGATATTGGTCTGGTGCCTGGCAATAGCTCTATCAAAAACTCTATATCTCGATCTGGTGCCATGCCTGGTAGTTCCTCCGGAAATACATCCGGATAATCCTTCACTACAGGCACTTCCCCTTGAATAACTCCTAAGAGGGAATTCACTTGGGTCCTTCTTGGCGCATGCCTGGATACGTACTTGACCCTTTTTCCCTCCGTGGTGGTGAGCAGAATTGACTTGCTAGCACAGTCAATGTTTCCTCCATACTTCGATAGCCAATCCATGCCTAGTATTATATCCAATCCTTGTGACTCCAAAATTACTAGGTCAGAGAGGAAAACATGGCTACCAATGGTTAAGGGTAACCAATCACACCATCGACTGGCCATATACTCTACCCCTGGCGAGCTTACTAACATGGGTGACCTAAGGGCTAGGGTTGGCAATTTAAACTTGTCCACAAATCCCCTTGATATGTATGAATGAGATGCACCAATATCAAAAAGAACGAGAGCAGTAAATGACTTAACCAAAAACTTACCAATCACTGCGTTAGGCTGATCTTCAACTTCCTCCATGTTGATGTGGTTCACCTGACCTCTAGTGAAAGGATTGGGCTTCTTCCCTGAACTTCCATTGCCATTTCCATTATTTGCTTCAGAACACTCAGTGGTGTAGTGTCCAGTCTTCCCGCACTTGAAACAAGTAACGTGACTCAGATCCTTCTTGGTGGGTGTTGCTGGGTTGGGACGGTTCTGGCTGCTACTTCCTCCATTCCCATTTCCATTCCTGGGGCCACTTTGGTTATGTGAACTTCCTCCATTGTGAGTGTGGCCTCCATGGTTATGTGTGTAACCTCTGGAGTTAGGGGTAAAGCGAGGCTTCTGCTGAGCTCCAGAATTGTACTTCCCCTGTCCATACTTCCGTTTGCGGCTCTTTATCTGCTGCTGCTTGCTTTCAATCATAAGGGCCCGGTCTACCAACTCCTGGTAGTTAGTAAATTTTGCCATTATCAACTGCATACTCATCTCATCATTCAGTCCTTCCATAAACTTCTCCCGCTTCGCGGCATCTGTGGCCATATCATCTGGGGCATAGCGAGCTAACTTGCTAAACTCATCCACGTACTTCCCCACAGTATGATTTCCTTGACGTAAGTTGCGAAACTCACGCTTCTTCATGTTCATTGCTCCTGTAGAGACATGGGTTGTATGGAATGCTTGCTGAAACTGATCCCATGTGACATTAGCTATGGGAAAAGTGGTTGTGTAATTCTCCCACCATGAGGCTGCGGGTCCATCCTGTTGGTGTGCGGCAAAGCGCACCTTCTTCGCATCTGTGCAACCTGCGTTGGTCAACTCCCTTCCAATTCTACGTAGCCAATCATCAGCAACAATGGGCTCGGTGCTACTGGAAGACACCAGCGGATTTAGCCTCAGAAAACGTGCTAAGTGAAAGGATTGATATGGTTGACTAGAGGGGGGTGAATAGGCAACTAACAATTTTTAGCTTTTCTTTACCAAATTAAACTTTGCATCAAATTAGGTTGTCTAGATGTGCAACTAGGTGAGCAACCTATATGATGCAACAACAACAAACACACAAGCAAGCAAGAGAAGTAACGCTAATAAGCTTGCACAAGTAAAGGTGAGAGATAACCAAGAGTGGACCCGGTGAAGACGAGGATGTGTTATCGAAGTTCCTTCCTTTTGAAGGGAAGTACGTCTCCGTTAGAGTGGTATGGAGGCACAATGCTCCCCAAAAAGCCACTAGGGCCACTGTATTATCCTCACGCCCTCACACAATGCGAGATGCCGTGATTCCACTATTGATGCCCTTGGAGGCGGCCACCGGACCTTTACAAACAAGGTTGGGGCTATCTCCACAACTTAATCGAAGGCTCCCAACAACACCACGAAGCTTCATCACAATGGACTATGGCTCCGTGGTGACCTCAACCGTCTAGGGTGCTCAAACACCCAAGAGTAACAAGATCCGCTAGGGATTGGTCAGGGATTCAAATTTCTCTTGGTGGAAGTGTAGATCGGGGCCTTCTCAACCAATCCCGAGCAAATCAACAAGTTTGATTGGCTAGGGAGAGAGATCGGGCGAAAATGGAGCTGAGAGCATTGATGGGTCTTGGAGGTGGAAGAGGTAGTCAACAAGAGGGAGAAGACACCCCTTATATAGTAGAAGAACAAATCCAACCATTATCCACCAACTCAGCCTGCGCAACACGGTACTACCGTACCAGAGGCGCGGTACTACCGCAGGGCACCGCGATACTACCGTCCATGCAGTAGAGACCTGATGTAACACCCTCGATGCGACTATAGCTCCCACGTGTCGAGGCACGACTTAGAGACATAATCAGATTGAAGGCATATGTCGCAAGCTAGACAATCTTCACAACATCCCATGTAATATGAATAATAAAGGGGAGAACATAGTTGGCTTACACTCGCCACGTCACATCAAAGTACATAAATAACATCCATCATACAAACACTCATAGCACGACTACGACGCCAAAATAGAAGAAAACCCCACATGCGACAAGGCCCTGAATCGAACCCCAACTAGGCACCACTACTGATCATCGGGAAAGGAAACATAATAACACTGAGAGTCCTCGTCGAACTCCCACTTGAGCTCGTAATCGTCACCTGGAGCGGAATCACCTGGACCTGCATCTGGAGATATAGTAATCTGTGAGCCACGGGGACTCAGCAATCTCGCACCCTCGCTATCAAGACTATTTAAGCTTATAGGAAGGGTAAGGCAAATATGTATGTGGAGCTGCAGCAAGCGACTAGCATATATGGTGGCTAACTTATACGCAACAGAGAGCGAGAAGAGGAGGCAAAGCGCGAGCGAGAAGCTAGAGAGCAACCTGCGCAAACATTACTCCAACACCGTGTCCACTTCCCGGACTCCGCCGAGAAGAGGCCATCACGGTAACACACACAGTTGATTCATTTTAATTAATTAAGGTTCAAGTTATCTACAACCGGACATTAACAAATTCCCATCTGCCCATAACCGCGGGCACGGCTTTCGAAAGTTCGATCCCTGCAGGGGAGTCCCAACTTAGCCCATGACAAGCTCTCACGGTCAACGAAGGAATAGACCTCCTCCCAAGACGTTCCGATCAGACTCGGTATCTCGGTAACTCAAGACACCTCGACAGGTTAAAACAAGTCCAGCAACACCGCCCGAATGTGCCGACAAATCCCGATAGGAGCTGCACATATCTCTTTCTCAGGGCACACTCAGATTGTCCAAACTTCCGGTAGGCCAGCCCAGAGTTGCCCCTGGTAGCCACCGGCGGCTGACGGTTTGGACCAACACTCAGAGGAGCACTGGCCCGGGGGGGTTAAAATAAGATGACCCTTGAGTCTGCAGAACCCAAGGGAAAGAAAAGGCTAGGTGGCAAATGGTAAAACCAAGGTTGGGCATTGCTGGACAAGCTTTAATCAAGGCGAGATATCAAGGGGTTCCCATTATAACCCAACCGCGTAAGGAACGCAAAATCCGGGAACATAACACCGATATGACGGAAACTAGAGCGGCAAGAGTGGAACAAAACACTAGGCGAGAGGCCGAGCCTTCCACCCTTTACCAAGTATATAGATGCATTAAGATAGCATGGCAATATAATGATATCCCAACAAGTAAATAAATGATGTTCCAACAAGGAACGGCCTCCAATCTTCACCTGCAACTAGCAACGCTATAAGAGGGGCTGAGCAAAGCGGTAACATAGCCAATCAACGGTTTGCTAGGACAATGGTGGGTTAGAGGTTCAACATGGCAATTGGGAGGCTGACAAGCAAAAGGTAGGCATCGTAGCATTGGCATAGCAAGAGCGAGCAAACTAGCATAGCAAAGATAGTAGTGATTTCGAGGGTATGATCATCTTGCCTGCACAGTTGTCAGAGTTGACTGGATCCTCACAAGCAAACTCAACGGGCTCCTCGGTAGCGAACTCGTCTCCCGGCTCTACCCAACAAGACAAACAAGCAACAAGGATACAATCAACCACGTGCAAGACCAAGCAATATGATGAAATGACGATATGCTATGCGGGATGCGATGCGGGATGCAAAATGCGAGATATGACAGGAAATGCATGAACCTGGCCTCAACTTGGAATTCCAAGTGTGCCACTGGAAAGATGAGATGAAATCGCTTGAAAACGATATAAAGATCACCGGAATCGGAGTTACGGTTTGGAAATGGCAAGCGTTTTAAGATATGACACCGGTCTGCGATTTACAGCAAGTAGGCATCTAAATGCAACGAAATGAACATGCTACAGCCACCAAACATGACAACAAAATACATGGCAGGGATGCACACAAGATGCTTAACAAAAGACTAGCACTGAGCCACGGCCAATTCATCCATTATGAGGTTCAAACAAGCATGGCAAAAACGCAAATGCAAAACAGACTCCAGACTTAGTGAAATTAACACTTGTCTGAAATTTCAGATCACGAAGCCCTCTTCGGAGCAGCAAATCAACATGATACATGACCTGATTAAGATAAATAAGAACATGGCATGGAGCTACTCAACAAGCTTAACAAAAGTCCCTAAGTGACCTGGGGCCAAAAGGGATCACAAAATATACTAACGGGCACACGAACACAGCTAAAACACAATCAGTTTTCAGACTTAGTGAAAACTGAGACATGCTGAAAGTTAACTCACGAAGGCAAGTAAACGAGCTCGATGCACTCACTACGGTGCAAGTCATGGCAAGGCAAGCATACATCCATAAAGAAGGCACAAAATACAAGCTAGACATGGCAAGAACAATGGCATAGCATGCACGGATCAACTACAATAACATCGGCAAAATCGCAAACGAGTTGACGATCTGCCCAGATTCACCACGAAGCAAAAGTAGAGCTCGATTGACTCAAGCTAGGATGCTCCAAAATTGCAAACAAAGACATGGATGGATAAAGCATAACATGATTAACAAAACTCCTTTACTGATCATCCTCAAAAGAGGCACGGATCACTAGGAAACAAGCTGAACATATGGCATCATGAACTAAATAATCCCAGACTTAGTGAAAACAACTAAGTCTCTGAAAACAGATCTACCGGGTGCCTCACTTTGCAAGCTTGCACAAGTCACCACACACATCCTAAAAATGCATGGGTTGCACCTCTGGAAAGAAGACAAAATGCTTAACAAAACATATGAAGGACTCACAGGCATATCATGCACACAAAAATCATGGCAAAAATGACAAAAGTCTAAGATGAACTAGCAGATCTGACAATTAACTCACGAAGCCCTCTTCTAACAGCATTTCGGGCATCAAGATGAACTCAAATGAAAATGATGCAATGGAATGAAATGATGTACTCGTCGAGGCGAACATTTTGATATGCTATATGCCCAAAACGGAGCTACGGATGCGGAGATACGGCCGGTCAAAGTTTGCTCGAAAAATTAGAGGGAGAGGGAAAAAGTCAACCCTCAAGAACAGATCTAGGGTTTCTCCGCGGGGTACTGTAGCAGCCGGGTGCACGCGAACCGAGGCGGCGGATCTCGCCGGAATCGCTGCCAGAGAGGAGGGAGGTGACCGGATCCGGAGGCAGGGGAGCTCGCCGGGCCTCGGCCGGCCGGCGAGACGGCGACGATGCGGCGGCGGGGTCGGAGAGGCGGCGGGGCTGGCCGGCCCGGGGCGGCGCGCGGCCCGGTGGCGGCGGCGGCGGGGACCCGCGGGCGAGGCGGCTGACGGCGGCCGGAGTGGCTGCCGGAGGAGGCCGGCTCCGGTGGCGGACGGCGGGCGCGGGCGGCGGCTGAGGGAGCCGGGCGGCGGGGTCGGCGAGTGGGCCGCGGCGGCGGAGTCGGGGGCCGGAACTGGGCCTCGGGCCCGACGACGGCGGCGAGGTGGCTCTGCCACGTGGCGAGCGGCGGTTTGCTGAGGGGGCGCGGCGGACGTGTCCGGCTAGGCTCCGGACATGTCCGTCGGTGCGGTGATCTGTTTTTTTAGACTAGGGTTTCGGGGAGAGAGAGATCCGAAAACGAAGGGGGGGGGTATTTATAGGCATAAGTGGAGCTAGGAGAGTCCAAATGAGGTTCTGTTTTCGGCCACGCGATCGTGATCGGACACTCTAGGACATGGAGCAGAGTTTGGTGGGTTTTGGGCCAAATTGGAGGGGTGTTGGGCTGCAACACACACGAGGCCTTTTCGGTCCCTCGGTTAACCATTGGGGTATCAAACGAAGTCCAAATGACACGAAACTTGACAGGCGGTCTACCGGTAGTATACCAAGGCCGCTTGGCAAGTCTTGGTCCAATCCGGAAATGTTTAATCCCCACACACGAAAGAAAACTAGAAGTGACCACCGGAGGAGAACGAAGCGCCGGAGTGCAAAACGGACAACGGGGAAAATGCTCGAATGCATGAGATGAACACGTATGCAAATGCAATGCACATGATGACATGATATGAGATGCATGACAAAGAAAACAACACACGGAGACAAAAACCCGAACCCAAGAAATAAATATAACTTAACGCCGGAAACGGCAAGAGTTGGAGTACAAATTGGGAAAGTTACATCCGGGGTGTTACAACACTCCACCACTACAAAAAGATCTCGTCCCGAGATCTAGGACTGAAAGAACTCCGGGTACTCAGAACGGAGGTGATCCTCGCGTTCCCAGGTAGCTTCACGGTCGGAATGGTGTGACCACTTGACTTTGAGAAATTTGATTGACTTGTTGCGAGTCTTGCGTTCAGTCTCTTCAAGAATAGCAACTGGGTGCTCACGATAGGAGAGATCTTCTTGGAGCTCAATGTCCTCGAAGTTGACTGTGCGGTCAGGAGTCTTGAAGCACTTTCGAAGCTGAGAGACATGGAACACGTCATGAACATTTGCAAAGTTTGAAGGAAGCTCGAGTTGATAGGCGAGGTCGCCTCTCTTGCTGACAATCTTGAAAGGTCCCACGTATCTAGGGGCAAGCTTCCCTTTGATACCGAAGCGACGAGTACCTTTCATAGGAGAGACACGGAGGTAAACATGATCTCCGATCTCGAAAGCCAAATCACGGTGCTTACTATCATAGTAGCTCTTCTGGCGGGATTGGGCTGCTTTGAGGTTATCACGAATGACTTTGCACATTTCTTCTGCTTCTGTGATTAAGTCATTACCCAAAAGCTGACGTTCACCGGTTTCAGACCAGTTGAGAGGGGTACGGCACTTCCTGCCATACAGAATTTCAAAAGGGGCCTTGCCCGAACTTGCTTGAAAACTATTGTTGTAGGAGAATTCAGCATAAGGAAGACAATCCTCCCACTTCATGCCGAAGGAGATCACACAAGCCCTGAGCATATCTTCAAGAATCTAGTTGACACGCTCGACTTGACCGCTTGTTTGAGGATGGAAAGCTGTGCTGAAGAGAATGTTTGTGCGCATGGCCTTCTGGAAAGAATCCCAAAACTTGGAGGTAAAGATGCTGCCACAGTCTGAAGAGATCACTTGAGGAATACCGTGCAGAGAGACAATGCGAGAGGTATAGAGTTCCGCCAATTGAGCTGCAGTGATCGACTCTTTGATAGGCAGAAAGTGAGCCACTTTGGTGAGTTTGTCGATGACAACAAATATAGCATCATTGCCACGCTTGGACTTTGGAAACCTAGTCACGAAGTCCATTTCAATGTGGTCAAACTTCCATTCTGGAATGGCAAGAGGTTGGAGGAGACCTGCTGGCCTTTGGTGTTCTGCCTTCACTCTTCTGCAGACATCACATTCATTCACGAATTGAGCGATCTCGCGCTTCATTCGAGTCCACCAATAAGCTTGCTTAAGGTCCTGATACATCTTCGTGCTCCCAGGGTGGATGGAGAGGAGAGAATTGTGAGCCTCGTTCATGATCACTTTACGGAGGTCACCTTTGGGCACAACAATATGATCCTCGAAGAAGAGAGTGTCCTTGTCATCAAGGTGGTAGCACTTGTACTTGGACTGACTTTTGGCAATCCCAATCTTCACCTTTTTGACCATAGCATCAAGAAGCTGAGCTTGGCGAATCTGTTCTTCTAAGGTAGGAGAGACTTGAAGGTTGGCAAGGAAACCTTGAGGAACAACTTGCAGATTAAGTTTGCGGAAAGCTTCACAAAGCTCCGGTTGATAAGGCTTAAGAATCAAACTGTTGCAGTAAGTCTTTCTGCTCAAAGCGTCAGCAATCACATTGGCCTTGCCTGGAGTGTACTCAATACTCGGATTGTACTCTTGAATCATTTCGACCCATCGAGTTTGCCTGAGGTTGAGTGATAGAGTCAGGGTGTCCCGATCTTTCGATGAGATGATAACTATCGATTTGGTGGAGATGACTTTGACGATCCAACTACAAACGTGCACGACGTTGCGCCTTAGCAATTGCTAAACCAACTCCGAGAGGTTATTGACCATGCCGGAGCATAATCAACCTGACCACGAAGGTCTATTCCTGCAAGCAATCGAAGAACAAGCAAGAATATGATAAAAGCAATCTGAATATTGCGAGTATATATAAAGTATTGATAAAGGTTGGGATCCGTAAGCGGTCTTGGTCTGGTCGTTGGACACAAACGAAGTACACGAAGTTGCAATGGCTAACTTTTAACTAAACAAATCCCAAGAGAAAAGCTACTAGATGGATCTACTTATATAGGAGCAAGGGGTGGCGGCCTAGGAGGTGGGAGGACGTCCCAAGGCAGCCTAACACTAACCCTAGGTCGTACAAGGCCAATGGGCCCAAGTGGAGGTGATGCAACACCTTTGGACTTGTTGTTTGACTCGGATTCTGCTGCAACGTCTGATTGTTTCGTTGATATCTCAACGCTCCGGATGAATTTGAAGGTGAATCCAATTGGAATGCAAAGAGCACGAAATCTAGAATCCAACAAAAAAAGAATCACCCAATTCGGAGTCTGTATGAAAAAGTTGTTCGCATTTTGAGTCAGGTATGTCTGTGCAGTCCGAATCTGAATCCAGAACGTGAGAAACTTGGACTCTATCTTCTCTTGGCTCAAAAGTGACGTGAGAGAACTTTTTGAACAGCACTTAAACATCTCTTTCTCCCTTATCTTCATATGTGAATATTACAAATATCACATACACCTGTAATTAGACAAAACACAAAAGTGTGTGAAGTATTTTTGTTCTGGATAACATAAATAGATTATTGAATAGTTTGCACTTGAAATCACCTGACAAATATGCATGTATACAATATTTTTGGTCGTATCCAAGGTAGTCATGTCCTCATCATCTTGATAGAGTCAGGGTGTCCCGATCTTTCGATGAGATGATAACTATCGATTTGGTGGAGACGACTTTGACGATCCGACTACAAACGTGCACGACGTTGCGCCTTAGCAATCGCTAAACCAACTCCGAGAGGTTATTGACCACGCCGGAGCACAATCAACCTGACCACGAAGGTCTATTCCTGCAAGCAATCGAAGAACAAGCAAGAATATGATAAAAGCAATCTGAATATTGCAAGTATATATGAAGTATTGATAAAGGTGGGGATCCGTAAGCGGTCTTGGTCTGGTCGTTGGACACAATCGAAGTACACGAAGTTGCAATGGCTAACTTTTAACTAAACAAATCCCAAGGGAAAAGCTACTAGATGGATCTACTTATATAGGAGCAAGGGGTGGCGGCCTAGGAGGTGGGAGGACGTCCCAAGGCAGCCTAAAACTAACCCTAGGTCGTACAAGGCCAATTGGCCCAAGTGGAGGTCATGCAACACCTTTGGACTTATTGTTTGACTCGGATTCTGCTGCAACGTCTGATTGTTTCGTCGATATCTCAACGCTCCAGACGAATTTGAAGGTGAATCCAATTGGGATGCAAAGAGCACAAAATCTAGAATCCAACAAAAAAAGAATCACCCAATTCGGAGTTCGTATGAAAAAGTTGTTGGCGTTTTGAGTCAGGTATGTCTGTGCAATCCGAATCTGAATCCAGAACGTGAGAGACTTGGACTCTATCTTCTCTTGGCTCAAAAGTGACGTGAGAGAATTTTTTGAACAGCACTTAAACATCTCTTTCTCCCTTATCTTCATATGTGAATTGTACAAATATCACATACACCTATAATTAGACAAAACACAAAAGTGTGTGAAGTATTTTTGTTCTGGATAACATAAATAGATTATTGAATAGTTTGCACTAGAAATCACCTGACAAATATATATGTATATAATATTTTTGGTCGTATCCAAGGTAGTCATGTCCTCATCATCCTCCACTTTTTGAAAACAAAGCCGTCCTCGGCGTTGCTTAATATGAAATGTGGCTAAGAAAAGAGACAAGGTATACATGTTGTATATGTATATGTCATCCATTTTTACTTTCCTTGATTTTTGCACATATGACACATGTATACATGAGTAACTTTCATATATCATAAAATATAAAGGCAAAATATTATCATAAGTAGAAGGCATGAAAATATTGCAACTCAGTTTGCACATATAAGTGAAGCTCCTATTCCTATCAAATGATTGACAATATTCATCATTAAACCATCCCAATATTGGTGAATAAACCTTACTTGCATCAACTTTACATGCTACAACATTCTTAAATAAGCAAACATGCAGTAAGTCATTGGACACAGAATCATCACCAAGATTAGAGGTCGTATCAAAATGATTAAACATTGGTTCTTTTGCATCAATAGTTAATTCAATGGGTGCACTCAAAATTGTTGGTATTTCAGTTGTTTGATCACATGATGCATTCATGATAGTAACATGATTCTCTAAAATAGGTGGCGTGCTCAAATCAACAGGTAACTCAACACATGATGTATTTAAGTTAATTAGGGATGCATCATTCTCATGTGAAGTTATATCATTAATACCTTTACTGTTACCTTGTCGCAAAGACGTAGCTGATGTCGGTATGGACAATGACAATGTACCATACACTTGAGATGATGTCGCACTCACAATCTGAGATGTGGCTGCTCTAGTAGGTGCAACGGTGGAGGAATCAACCGATGGTAGTGAGCATGAATTGGAATAGTAGTTGTTGTAGTCACCCAATGCATCCTCCTGTAACTGTCTCTCAAAGGTACAAGCACGAACATACATACCAGTAATGCAACAAGGAACATACCTAAATCTTGCCTGAATATCATGGTTCAAACCACCAAAAAATCTATTCATTGTATCATCCTCAGATTCTTCTATGTCACAATGATACATATAAGATTTGAACTCTTGGTAGTAAGCATGAACAGTGTTATTGCCTTGTTTAAATTGTTCAAATTTGTGAAGCAATTCACGACGATAGTAAGGAGGGAAATATTGTTGTCTCATTACATGTTTCAAATCTTTCCAAGTTGTGGGTTGGTTATCAATATTTTTATTACAATGCACACTCCAGCAAACAGAAGCAAAGCCAGTAAATGCTCTAGTGGCAGCTCGTACTCTCTTAACTTCAGAAAAGTCATGGTTACTAAAAACTTGTTCTACTTCAAACTCCCAAGCTAGATAAATAGCAGGAATAAATCTACCCTCAAATGACGGTAAAGAGATAAGCTGACCATGTGCTTGTGTGTGTTGTCCCAACTCTCATGATGGTGAAGATGTGTCCGTCGTCCAAGAACTTCTATCTCCGGAACCTGTCATGATTAGTAGAAACAGGAAACAAAATTCGAGAATAATGTTCCTATGAACTACTAGGATGTGGTTGTAAAGTGCTCACAGTAAGGAAAATATCAATATCTTACAAGTTCTTACCATGCGGCAGGTGGTGACAGGCAACCAGCGATGTCAAATAACTCCGAAGATTGTGTAAATCGATTGCCAGGGAAACATATGTATACACGGTGTAGAAATATGTGGAGCTGGGTTGGCTATATATGGTAGCAAAAGATTAGCAATAATCAATTCAAAGATGTAATGTTGAATAAACGCTCAACGACGGTACTGTGCTGGTCCTAGGCTAGGCCGAACTAGAGACGCGAGCCTAGAACACTAATGAGGTCACGGCATAGCACAACTAGCATCAATGAAGGATAAGTAGCTCTGGACAGCAAGATATAAGTGAAGATCACAACGGCAGTAAAGATAATGATGAATAACAACTGCCAAGCAGGATATATAACAACTCTCTCTCCAAATTTCCTCTTGAAAAGTTTGCTACTAACTCAAGCTTTCCAATGCAAAAAGAATCACTCAATTCCGAGGTGATATGAGGAGTCAAAAAATTCTAAAACTGGCTTGAAAAACTGGAATAAGCTGTGTTCGCGAACTTCGGAGGGCAAAAAGACCTATTTAGAAGCCGATTTTGAGGTGCAAAATATTAAACTTGCTTCTGCAACTATCTAGATGCGTCTCGTCTCTAGCTTTAATTTGAGTACTCGCGGAGCCAAAACGGACGTTGTATGAGGAAGTTATGCCTTTTTTACTGAACAGTGCACAAAACAGATTCCAGTCCGAATTCAACTACGAGATTGAGTCTAGATAGATCCGAATTTTGTTTTTTTTTCTCTTATTTTTTCCTCATATTTTTTTTCTTTTTCTTTCTCTCTTTTTTCTTTTTCTTTCTTTCCTTTTTTCTCTCTTTTTTCCTCTATCTTTTTTTCTCCCTCTTTCCAAGACAAACTAGATAAGATGCAGATTGGATCAGGCGAAGATGTGAATGACCTCAACTAGGATTATGACAATGGACAGTGCGTAGCACATGGTGGAAATTGATGGATAAGATGATGGACAGCGGAAGGGATAATGATGCAGCGGCGACGTGACTAATGTGAACAGAACTCGAAACTCTAAAGGAACTAGACACTAAAACCAGCAACTCGACACGACGATGTAACCGATAATTCAATAATGCAAACAATGAAACGAAAATTGCAAAGGCTCAGACTGGCTAGGACAAAGGATGAATAGATCTAACTTTTTTTGTGGTTTTTTTCTTGGACAATAGGTAAGAAAATCAATCTAATCTAGGGATGACTGGAAATTCTCACCGAGCAACCTGAAAAATGATACCACTTGATAGAGTCAGGGTGTCCCGATCTTTTGATGAGATGATAACTATCGATTTGGTGGAGACGACTTTGACGATCCGACTACAAACGTGCACGACGTTGCGCCTTAGCAATCGCTAAACCAACTCCGAGAGGTTATTGACCACGCCGGAGCACAATCAACCTGACCACGAAGGTCTATTCCGGCAAGCAATCAAAGAACAAGCAAGAATATGATAAAAGCAATCTGAATATTGCGAGTATATATGAAGTATTGATAAAGGTGGGGATCCGTAAGCGGTCTTGGTCTGGTCGTTGGACACAAACGAAGTACACGAAGTTGCAATGGCTAACTTTTAACTAAACAAATCCCAAGGGAAAATCTACTAGATGGATCTACTTATATAGGAGCAAGGGGTGGCGGCCTAGGAGGTGGGAGGACGTCCCAAGGCAGCCTAAAACTAACCCTAGGTCGTACAAGGCCAATGGGCCCAAGTGGAGGTGATGCAACACCTTTGGACTTGTTGTTTGACTCGGATTCTGCTGCAACGTATGATTGTTTCGTCGATATCTCAACACTCCGGACGAATTTGAAGGTGAATCCAATTAGGCTGCAAAGAGCACGAAATCTAGAATCCAACAAAAAAAGAATCACCCAATTCGGAGTCCGTATGAAAAAGTTGTTGGCGTTTTGAGTCAGGTATGTCTGTGCAGTCCGAATCTGAATCCAGAACGTGAGAGACTTGGACTCTATCTTCTCTTGGCTCAAAAGTGACGTGAGAGAACTTTTTGAACAGCACTTAAACATTTCTTTCTCCCTTATCTTCATATGTGAATTGTACAAATATCACATACACCTGTAATTAGACAAAACACAAAAGTGTGTGAAGTATTTTTATTCTGGATAATATAAATAGATTATTGAATAGTTTGCACTAGAAATCACCTGACAAATATGCATGTATACAATATTTTTGGTCGTATCCAAGGTAGTCATGTCCTCATCATTGAGATTAAGCTGAGTGAAGATGTACTTGAGACTCTTGTGATCAGTGAAAATGTCCATTTTTCTTCCCAATAGAAGATGTCTCCAAGTCAAAAGAGCATGCACAACTGCCACCAACTCGAGATCATGAGTTGGGTAGTTCTTCTCATTAGGCTTCAACTGGCGAGATGTATAAGCAACAACTTTCTCCTCTTGCATCAAAACTGCGCCAAGACCTTGGAGAGAGGCATCACAAAAGACCTCCTACGGCTTGGATTCATCAAGCGGAGTCAGAACTGGAGCAGTGATCAATTTCTCTTTCAAAGTGTTGAAAGCAATATCACACTCCGGAGACCAAACGTACTTGACGTGCTTCTGAAGAAGATTTGAGAGAGGCTTCGCAATCTTGGAAAAGTTTTCAACGAATCTTGGACAATAGCTTGCGAGACCGAGAAAACTGCGGAGTTGCTTCACGTTCTGAGGAGGTTCCCAATTCACAATAGCAGACACCTTCTCAGGATTTACGGCAATGCCCTTGGCAGAGATGATATGGCCAAGATAAAGAACCTCATCGAGCCAAAATTCACACTTGGAGAACTTGGCGTAGAACTGATGTTCTCTGAGCTTATCGAGAACCAAACGCAAGTGCTTGGCATGATCTTCCTTGTTCTTGGAGAAAACCAGAATGTCGTCAAGATAAACCAAAACGAAGTCATTGGTGTAGGCGTTGAAGATGAAGTTCATCATGCGAGAGAACGTCGGAGGAGCGTTGGCGAGGCCAAAAGACATGACAGTGTATTCATATGAACCAAAACTTGTTCTGAATGTTGTCTTGGGAATATCTTCTTCACGAATGCGAATCTGGTGATAACCCATACGGAGATCAAGCTTGGAGAATACTTGGGCACCTTTGAGTTGTTCGAACAGCTCATTGATGTTGGGAAGTGGGTATTTGTTCTTGATGGTCTTCTTGTTCACCGGACAGTAATCAACACAAAGTCGGTCCATTCCATCCTTCTTCTTCACAAAAAGAACACCACAACCCCACGGAGAAGAACTAGGCCGGATGAGACCCATTCTTTCTTGCTCATCGAGTTGCTTCTTCAGCTCCTTCAACTCTTTAGGTCCGAGCTTGTAAGGACGTTTGCACACAGGTTCCATGCCAGGCTCAAGTTCAAATAATGAATTCAACTGGCCGCTGCGGAGGCATTCCTGGGAGCTCTTCTGGAAAGACGTCTTGATATTCGCAAACGACAGGTATTTGAGAGATAGCATCCAATTCACCCTTCTCATTGAGAGAAAACAGACGGATAGTATTATCCCGAGCGGAAAAGACAATTACATCCTCATAGTCAATTGAATCTGCCTGGCTGATAGAGGCAAAGGTGTCCCGTCTTTCGATGAGATGGTGGATTTCGCTTTGGTGGAAGTCGACTTTGACGATCCGACTACGAACGTGCGAGGACGTCGCGCCTTAGCAATCGCTAAACCAACTCCGAGAGGTTATTGACCACGCCGGAGCACGATCAACCTGACCACGAAGGTCTGTTTCCTGCGAGCAAACGAAGAACAAGCAAGAAACTAAGATTGCAATCTGGATATTGCGAATATAAGATGAAAGCTTTATTGATCAAGGTGGGGTTCTGTGACGCCTTTGTCTGGTCGTTGAACACAAACGAAGTACGCGAAGTTGCAGCTATGGCGAACTTTTAATCTAAACAAAACCCAAAGTCTAAACGATGCCCTAAAGGCTGTATATATGGAGGAAGAGGGGGGGAATTTCGTGGCCCTTGGTGGAGGGGTCCGAAATCAACCCTATGTCTTGTTTCCCCACACATACGGACTCTAAAAATAGCCTATACTTATGTATTTCGAAATTACATGGGCCTGGCCCAATAATAAGGTGACGCAGCACCTAAAATAGCCTCGGGACGAAATTTATGAAGTGGCATCTTGTATATTTCGTCCAAGGCTTCATGCACCCATTATGGTGGCTTCAAAGTCCTGAAATCATCACTTGTAACTCCGCTCTTGTTTCCCTTGCGCATGCCATCATCTCCATGCTTGTTCTTGCTCCAATGTTCATCCTTCTCCAAGCTAGGCCCTTCATTTGTAAGCAAAACAAATGTATCCAATTTAGGCAGCATCATATTCTCATGAACATTAGAATCATTACCAAGAAACGAAAGTACCTGGTAATTTAGTTGGCGTGCACGAGCTCTAGTAATTGGTCCAGTATGTATAGCAGCAGGGGCTGTGGGTGTAACAATTGTATTGATGTCCTCATCACTTTCGATGAGATGGTGGATTTCGCTTTGGTGGAAGTCGACTTTGACGATCCGACTACGAACGTGTGAGGACGTCGCGCCTTAGCAATCGCTAAACCAACTCCGAGATGTTATTGACCACGCCGGAGCACGATCAACCTGACCACGAGGGTCTGTTTCCTGCGAGCAAACGAAGAACAAGCAAGAAACTAAGATTGCAATCTGGATATTGCGAATATAAGATGAAAGCTTTATTGATCAAGGTGGGGTTCTGTGACGCCTTTGTCTGGTCGTTGAACACAAACGAAGTACGCGAAGTTGCAGCTATGGCGAACTTTTAATCTAAACAAAACCCAAAGTCTAAACGATGCCCTAAGGACTGTATATATGGAGGAAGAGGGGGGAATTTCGTGGCCCTTGGTGGAGGGGTCCGAAATCAACCCTATCTCTTGTTTCCCCACACATACGGACTCTAAAAATAGCCGATACTTATGTATTTCGAAATTACATGGGCCTGGCCCAATAATAAGGTGACGCAGCACCTAAAATAGCCTCGGGACGAAATTTATGAAGTGGCATCTTGTATATTTCGTCCAAGGCTTCATGCACCCATTATGGTGGCTTCAAAGTCCTGAAATCATCACTTGTAACTCCGTTCTTGTTCCCCTTGCGCATGCCATCATCTCCATGCTTGTTCTTGCTCCAATGTTCATCCTTCTCCAAGCTAGGCCCTTCATTTGTAAGCAAAACAAATGTATCCAATTTAGGCAGCATCATATTCTCATGAACATTAGAATCATTACCAAGAAACGAAAGTACCTGGTAATTTAGTTGGCGTGCACGAGCTCTAGTAATTGGTCCAGTATGTATAGCAGCAGGGGCTGTGGGTGTAACAATTGTATTGATGTCCTCATCACTGGCTGCACAATCAAGCTGAGCCTTGTGCTTAGAAAGCCAATCCATGCCGAGAATAAGATCAATATCCGAGTTACCAAGAACCATTGGAGAAGCCAGAAACTTGAAATCACCCATCATGATAGAAATATCCAGAATCTCGTGATTAGCAAGCAAACATCTACCCGGAGAGACGACTGCTAACGGTTTATGCATAACTTGGGAAGTCAACTCATGCTTAGATGCAAAAGGTTTCGAGATGAAGCAATGCGATGCACCAGTGTCAAAAAGAACTTCTGTAGGTTTATCATTAACAGGAAGGTTACCCATGATCACATCTGACGAGTCCTCTGCCTGAGCTGCATTCATCAAATTGACCTTGGCATGCTTGGGGTTGTGCTTGACCACAACTGTACTTGCCGATCTGACAGGAGGAGGAGGAGGAAGACGCCTCTGGTTGAGACACTTGTTGGCATAGTGACCCTTCTGTTGGCACTTGTTGCATGTGACCTCTGAAAGCGGACGGTGATACGGAGCACTCGATCTTGGAGCTTGAGACGAAGTCTTGTTCTGAAAGCCAGTGTTGGGTGGGTGGGAAGAACCACTGCCACCTTTGCTCTTCTGCTGGAACGGCTGACGGAACGGAGGAGGAGGAAGCCAAAACTTCTGCTACTTGGCCACTTGAGTAGAGGAAGAAGGAGTAGCATCTCTGACTCGCTTCCTGGAAGCATCACACCTCAACTGAGCAGCCTCTTGCTTCAGTGCCATGTTGTAGAACTCATCGTACCTCAAGGGCTCGAAGAGAACAAGAGCGAGCTGAATATCCTCTCTGAGACCACCCCTGAACTGATATATCATGCTCTTCTCATCAGGCACGTCCTGCTTGGCAAAGCGGGCGAGCTTCTGGAACAATTTGTTGTAGTCATAGACAGACAAAGAGCCTTGCTTCAGATTGCGGAATTCCTCACGCTTGCTTTCAACCACGCTCTGCGGAATATGATGAGCTCGGAAATCTCGACGGAAATCATCCCAAGTGATAACACGTCCACCTCTGGAATCCTTGTACTGCTGGAACCATTCTGCAGCTTGATCTTTGAGTTGGAAGGAAGCGAACTTGACAAAGTCCTCAGGCCTGACGTTACTGCACTCGAAATGCTTACACACATCCACAAGCCAATCGTCAGCATCGGTTGCCTCAACACAATTGCTGAAAGTCTTTGGCCCGTTAGCAAGGAACTAGTTGAGTGTAGCAAAGTGACTCTGGCTGCTGCCTTGATTCCCTTGACTGCCTTGATTGCGCTCTTGAAGAATTTGCATGATCAGCTGAGTGTTTGCATTGGTTGCGGCCATCACAGCTTGCCATGCCTCTGGAGGAGGTGGAGGTGGTGGCCGATCAGGATTCGGAGTCGTGCACGTTGGAGGAGCCATCCTGAAGAGGGTGACCACCATTAGTACATTGACAGAAAAATATTGAAGCTGAAACCAATGAAATGAAAATTGCAACATATAGTCTTCACATCCGGACAAAATGAACGAATGCATTCCTCTTGAAATGGTCACATATCCATAAATTGAGAAGCCACGTAGAATTAAGGTAGAGAAATAAATCAACAAGGTACTGATAGAGGCTAAGGTGTCCCGATGTTTCGATGAGATGGTGGCTATCGTTTTCTGTGGGAGTCGACTTTGACGATCCGACTACGAACATGCGAGACGTCGCGCCTTAGCAATCGCTAAACCAACTTCCGAGGGTTATTGACCACGCCGGAGCACGATCAACCTGACCACGAGGGTCTGTTTCCTGCGAGCAAATAAAGAACAAGCAAGAAACTGAGATTGCAATCTGGATATTGCGAATATAAGATGAAAGCTTTATTGATCAAGGTGGGGTTCTGTGACGTCTTGGTCTGGTCGTTGAACACAAACGTAGTACGCGAAGTTGCAGCTATGGCGAACTTTTAATCTAAACAAAACCCAAAGTCTAAACGACGCCCTAAGGGCTGTATATATGGAGGAAGAGGGGGGAATTTCGTGGCCCTTGAGGGTGGGGTCCGAAACCAACCCTAACTCTTGTTTCCCCACACATACGGACTCTAAAAATAGCCTATACTTAAGTATTTCGAAATTACATGGGCCTGGCCCATTAATAAGGTGACGTAGCACCTAGAATAGCCTATGGACGAATATTATGAAGTGGCATCTTGTACATTTCGTCCAAGGCTTCATGCACTCCTTATGGCAGCTTTAAAGTCCTGAAATCATCACTTGTAACTCCGTTCTTGATCCCCTTGCGCATGCCATCAACTCCATGTGTGTTCTTGCTCCAATGTTCATCCTTCTCCAAGCTAGGCCCTTCATTTGTAAGCAAAACAAATGTATCCAATTTAGGCAGCATCATAATCTCATGAACATTAGAATCATTACCAAGAAACGAAAGTACCTGGTAATTTAATTGGCATGCGCGAGCTCTAGTAATTGGTCTAGTATATGTAACAATAGGGGCTGTGGGTGTAACAATGGTATTGATGTCCTCATCATCCTCCCCTTCTTGAAATGAAGTCGTCCTCGACGGAAGCGCATCTTCCTCACCCAAATAAGGCTTCAAATCTGCAATGTTAAAAGTGGGACTAACCCCAAAATCTACAGGTAGCTCAAGTTTATATGCATTATCATTTATTTTCTCTAACACCTTAAAAGGACCATCAACACGTGGCATTAGCTTTGATTTGCGTAGATTAGGAAATCTATCTTTACGCAAATGTAACCAAACAAGATCTCCAGGCGCAAACACAACATGTTTTCTACCCTTATCTCCAGGAAGTTTATATTTAGCATTCATACGCTCAAAGTTTTCCTTAGTTAACTCATGCATTTTTAAAATCAATTCAGAACGTTCTTTAGCATCAAAATTAACCTTCTCTGAAGATGGAAGAGGCAACAAATCAATAGGTGCACGAGGTAGGAAACCATACACAATTTCAAAAGGGCACATCTTAGTAGTAGAATGCAATGAACGATTATAAGCAAATTCAATATGAGGCAAGCATTCTTCCCACATTTTCTTGTTATTCTTCAAAACAGCCCTAAGCATAGTAGACAATGTTCTATTGACTACTTCAGTTTGTCCATCAGTTTGGGGGTGACAAGTAGTACTAAAAAGCAGCTTAGTCCCCAACTTAGCCCATAAACATCTCCAAAAGTGGCTAAGAAATTTAGTATCACGATCTGAAACAATAGTATTTTGCACACCATGTAAGCGAATAATTTCACGAAAGAACAAATCAGCAACATTAACAGCATCATCGCTTTTATGACATGGTATAAAGTGTGCCATTTTCGAGAACCTATCCACGACAACAAATATGCTATCCCTCCCCTTCTTTGTTCGAGGTAAACCTAAAACAAAGTCCATAGATATATCCTCCCAAGGAACACTAGGTACAGGCAAAGGCATATATAAACCATGAGGATTGAGTCGTGACTTAGCTCTTTGACATGTAGTGCAGCGAGCAACAAAACGCTCAACATCCCGTCTCATCTTTGGCCAAAAGAAATGTGTAGCAAGTATATCCTCCGTCTTCTTGACGCCAAAGTGTCCCATTAATCCTCCTCCATGCGCCTCCTGCAACAACAAAAGACGAACGGAGCTAGCTGGAATGCATAGCTTGTTAGCACGAAACACAAATCCATGATTAAGAACGAACTTGTTCCAAGTTCTCCCTTCCTTACAATTCTGCAATACATCTTTAAATTCAGCATCATGAACATATTGATCTTTGATGGTCTCCAAACCAAATATTTTAAAGTCAAGTTGTGAAAGCATAGTATAGCGACGAGACAAGGCATCAGCAATAACATTTTCTTTACCCTTCTTGTGTTTAATGACATAAGGGAATGTCTCAATGAATTCAACCCATTTAGCATGTCTACGGTTCAGTTTTGCTTGACTTCTAAAGTGTTTCAAAGATTCATGATCAGAATGTATAACAAATTCCTTGAGCCATAAATAATGTTGCCATGTTTCTAAGGTCCGAACAAGAGCATATAATTCTTTATCATAAGTAGAATAGTTCAGACTAGGCCCACTCAATTTTTCAGAAAAGTATGCAACAGGTTTTCCATCTTGTAATAACACACCTCCTAATCCAATTCCACTAGCATCACATTCAAGCTCAAAAGTCTTATTGAAATTAGGAAGTTGGAGTAAAGGAGCATGTGTCAACTTATCTTTCAATACCGTGAAGGCTTCTTCCTGTGCGATACCCCAAACAAAAGGCACATCCTTCTTTGTAAGCTCGTTGAGAGGTGCAGCAATGGTGCTGAAATCTCTCACAAAACGCCTATATAAACCAGCGAGGCCAAGGAAACTCCTCACTTGTGTGACCGTTTTGGGCTACGGCCAACTCTCAATAGCTTCAATCTTGGCTTTATCAACTTCAATTCCCTGTGGAGTAACAACATAGCCAAGAAAAGATACTCAGTCGGTGCAAAAGGTGCACTTTCCAAGGTTTCCAAACAAACGTGCATCACGTAGAGCAATAAAAACAGCACGTAAATGTTCCAAATGTTCCTCCAAAGATTTGCTATAAATCAATATGTCATCAAAGTAAACTACCACAAATCGTCCAATGAAAGCACGTAAAACTTTGTTCATTAACCTCATGAAAGTACTAGGTGCATTAGTTAACCCAAAAGGCATGACTAACCACTCATATAATCCAAACTTAGTTTTAAATGCTGTTTTCCATTCATCTCCCAATTTCATACGAATTTGATGGTATCGACTACGCAAATCAACTTTGGAGAATATTGTAGAGCCACTCAATTCATCAAGCATATCATCTAGCCTAGGAATAGGATGACGATAACGAATAGTAATATTATTTATGCCTCTACAATCAATGCACATACGCGACGTACCATCCTTTTTCGGCACTAAAATGATAGGAACAGCACAAGGACTAAGGGATTCGCGTATATAACCTTTGTTGAGCAGTTCTTGTACTTGACGCATAATCTCCTTCGTCTCCTCTGGATTGGTACGATATGGTGCACGGTTGGGTAGCGAAGCACCGGGAATTAAGTCAATTTGATGCTCAATCCCTCGAATAGGTGGTAATCCCGGTGGCACGTCTTGTGGAAAGACGTCAGCGAACTCCTGCAAAATGTTAGTGACAGCAGGGGGCAAAGTGGAAGGCACGTCCTCGAATGAAAATAATGCCTCTTTGCACACAAAAGCATAGCAAACAGATTTGCTGAAAATCTAGCTCATCAATATCAGATTTGGTGGCAAGTAAACATGCACTTTTCAATTTAATTTCAGAAACAACAGTAGATGGTTTATTATTAGACTTCATTTGGTGCTCAAATTCTTTTGCCACAATCTAATTTTCACTCTTATTTGTCTCCTGTTTTGCTTTATTAGCTCTATTAATATCTTCTTTCAAAATGGAATCAGGAGTCATAGGAAGCAAAGTAATATTTTTATCATTATGAACAAGAGTATACTGATTGTTTCTACCATGGTGTACATAATTTTTATCAAATTGCCATGGTTTACCAAGTAATAAGGAACATGCTTGCATAGGTACCACATCACAATCAACATAATCAGCATATGTAGAGATACTAAAATGCACACGAACAGTATGTGTTACCTTAACCTTGCCGCTGTTGTTGAACCATTGGATGTAGTAAGGATGTGGATGTGGTCTTGTGGTGAGAGATAGCTTCTCCACCATCTCCATGCTAGCCAAGTTATTGCAGCTCCCTCCATCTATGATCACGCGAACAGAACGTTCCTTCACAACTCCCTTTGTATGGAACAAATTATGCCTCTGATTTTGCTCAGCTTGTGTAACCTGCACACTCAAAACACGTTAAGTAACTAAACATTCATACCTGTCAGCATCTTCAGGAGCCATGTATTGCGTCTCATGATCAGAATCGTCTCCACCGTGTTCGTCACGTGTAATAAGAGCCAAAGTCTCCTCATCATAGTCACTAGCGGACTCATACCCACCATCCTCAGTAACAATCATCACACGCTTAGATGGGCATTCTCTCGCATAATGACCTCCACCCTTGCAACGTCGACAAATAATATCATGTGTTTGCCCTGTTGATGCCATGGATGAAGAAGAGCTCTTTGCAGGCCCAGAAGGTGTGCTCTTGGCAGATAGTGGTGATTGTGCCTGCTTTATTGTATCACGGTTGGAGGTGGTAGCCGACGGAGGCGCCGGTGTAGCAGAACGTGTGGAAGTAGATGATGCACGTGGTGTCCATGATGAAGGTCGACCTGCAGAAAAGTTAGTTCGCGCCAATGCCTGTCGATCCCGCACTTCATGTTCAGCTTTACAAGCAAGATGGAATAAACGAGTGATATTATTATAATCCTTATAGTCTAGAATGGTCTGAATATCTCTATTTAATCCACCCAGAAAACGTGCAAGCATAGCTTCATTCTCCTCAACAATACCACATCTAATCAAGCCAGTTCGTAATTCCTGATAATATTTTTCTACCGAATTTTTTCCTTGTCTTAAACGCTGCAATTTTTGAAGTAATTCACGTTGATAATATGGTGGAACCCAATGAGTATGCATAGCAGTTTTCAAAGCAGCCCATGTAGCTGGAATAGGATATAATCTACAATGCTCAGACCACCAAACACATGCAAAACTAGTGAATGCACAAACAGCAGCAGGAACACGTCTCTCCTCGGGATATTGTAAACATGTAAATCATTGTTCAGTTTCTAACTCCCAAGTAAGATATATATCAGGAACATATCTACCCTCAAATGGTGGAATATTCAATTTTAGTTTAGGGAGATGGTCATGATCTCGTACCTGAGGGTGAGACCTACCATTGCCATTATTTGCATGTGGACGACCTGGTGGTTGATGTGCTAGTGGTGGCACGTAGTTCTAATTTTGATCAACCTCATCCTCATAATCATCCTCCTCCACATCAGCAGTAGGAGCCACAGAAGTATCAACAGCAGCACCAGCAGTTTGGCCCGACTGAAGAGGGACACGGCTCACTCGGCGGAGGGTTGTTTCCTGACATGGAGGTAGTCGGTGTTGTTGCTGTTGTTGCAGAGGTGCGGCAGGAGCAGCCGGTGGTGGTGGTGGAAAACGCGAAAGCAATTCAGCAAACTTGTTATCGAGCTTTGTTTCAAACGTCTTCTCCATGGCCTCTTCAAATCTGTTTATCACATCTTGCACCTGTACACTCATCATTTGCTGAAACGTATCATGAAGCTCCTTGTTCGTCAAGTTCTCCCAGTCAGTCTTGTCGGATTGTGATCCTGGCATGGTTAGCAGCAATAGAAACACACAAGAATATGATCCTATAGACTACTAACAAGTGGTGGTGGTGGCGGGTGTCACAAATCCGTCAAGCAAATCTCAAATTCTTACCAGTTCTTACCCAGCAGCAGGCGGTGATCGGCAACCGTTATAGTCAAAACTCTCAAAAGCTTGGATAGAGAGATTGCCAGGGAGAGTCAAACGCACAACGTAGATGTATGTGGAGCTGGGAAGGCTTATAGTACGGTAGCAAAAAGGGTCAGCAATAATCAATTCAGAGATACAAAGTTGAATAAACGCTCAACGACGGTACTGTGCTGGTCCTAGGCTAGACCGTGCAAGAGACGCGAGCTTAGAACACTAACAAAATCACGGCGCTGCACGTAAATAAGGGAAAAGCACACTCTGGAACTATTTTTTTTCGCTCTTTTTTTTGCGCTCCTTTTTTTTGCCCTCCTCTTTTTTTTGCGAAAAATCACTATTATGGCGAGTGTCTCAAAACTCTTCCCTCGTCAAACTGATAGGATGGGCACGAAAAAAAAATCACTTTTTTTTCGAAAATCAGGGCAGCGATGACGAAAAAGTGCGACAAAAAATCACTATGATGGCACGTGGCTCAAAAGACTCAGAAAAGCCTAAAAATAGGATAGGGAAAAACAATTTGCCCGTGAAAATTTTGGCCTAAAAACTGCCCGGGGGTCTCCAGACTCTTTTTTTTTCCGAGACCTACGCAGGCAAGGAAACACGAATCGGAATTTAGATTGATATCAAGAACAAACCTAATATGAGAAGAACTCGGATTGGTGGTGGATATATGGTTGTGGTATATGGCAGCGGTGGTGGTATATGGTAGCGGTGGTGGTATATGGATACAGATTGGTGGTGGTATATGGATACGGATTGGTGGTGGTATATGGATATGGATTCAGAGCGGTGGCGGATAAGCAAAAGTGGTAGATGGGCGATGATGATGGTGCGGCGGCGACGTGACAACTTATGACCAGAACTCGAAACTCTAAAAGACTAGACTCTAAGTGATAGAGGCAAAGGTGTCCCGTCTTTCGATGAGATGATGGATATCGCTTTGGTGGCAGTCGACTTTGACGATCCGACTACGAACGTGCGAGGACGTCGCGCCTTAGCAATCGCTAAACCAACTCCGAGAGGTTATTGACCACGCCGGAGCACGATCAACCTGACCACGAGGGTCTGTTTCCTGCGAGCAAACGAAGAACAAGCAAGAAACTGAGATTGCAATCTGGATATTGCGAATATAAGATGAAAGCTTTATTGATCAAGGTGGGGTTCTGTGACGCCTTTGTCTGGTCGTTGAACACAAACGAAGTACGCGAAGTTGCAGCTATGGCGAACTTTTAATCTAAACAAAACCCAAAGTCTAAACGATGCCCTAAGAGCTGTATATATGGAGGAAGAGGGGGGAATTTCGTGACCCTTGGTGGAGGGGTCCGAAATCAACCCTATCTCTTGTTTCCCCACACATACGGACTCTAAAAATAGCCTATACTTATGTATTTCGAAATTACATGGGCCTGGCCCAATAATAAGGTGATGCAGCACCTATAATAGCCTCGGGACGAAATTTATGAAGTGGCATCTTGTATATTTCGTCCAAGGCCTCATGCACCCATTATGGTGGCTTCAAAGTCCTGAAATCAACACTTGTAACTCCATTCTTGTTCCCCTTGCGCATGCCATCATCTCCATGCTTGTTCTTAATCCAATGTTCATCCTTCTCAAGGCTAGGCCCTTCATTTGTAAGCAAAAAAAATGTATCCAATTTAGGCAGCATCATATTCTCATGAACATTAGAATCATTACCAAGAAACAAAAGTACCTGGTAATTTAGTTGGCGTGCGCGAGCTCTAGTAATTGGTCCAGTATTTATAGTAGCAGGGGTTGTGGGTGTAACAATTGTATTGATGTCCTCATCATCCTCCCCTTCTTGAAATAAAGTCGTCCTCGACGGAAGTTCATCTTCCTCACCCAAATAAGGCTTCAAATCTGCAATGTTAAAAGTGGGACTAACCCCAAAATCTGCTGGCAGCTCAAGTTTATATGCATTATCATTTATTTTCTCTAACACCTTAAAGGGACCATCAGCACATGGCATTAACTTTGATTTGCGCAAATCCGGAAATCTATCCTTACGCAAATGTAACCAAACAAGATCTCCAGGTGCAAACACAACATGTTTTCTACCCTTATCTCCAGCAAGTTTATATTTAGCATTCATACGCTCAATGTTTTCCTTAGTTAAATCATGCATTTTTAAAATCAATTCAGCACGTTGTTTAGCATCAAAATTAACCTTCTCCGAAGATGGAAGAGGCAACAAATCAATAGGTGCACGAGGTAGGAAACCATACACAACTTCAAAAGGGCACATCTTAGTAGTAGAATGCAATGAACGATTATAAGCAAATTCAATATGAGGCAAGCATTCCTCCCACATTTTCTTATTATTCTTCAAAACAGCCCTAAGCATAGTAGACAACGTTCTATTGACTACTTCAGTTTGTCCATCAGTTTGGGGGTGACAAGTAGTACTAAAAAGCAGTTTAGTCCCCAATTTAGCCCATAAACATCTCCAAAAGTGGCTAAGAAATTTAGTATCACGATCTGAAACAATAGTATTTGGCACACCATGCAAGCGAATAATTTCACGAAAGAACAAATCAGCAACATTAACAACATCATCGCTTTTATGACATGGTATAAAGTGTGCCATTTTCGAGAATCTATCCACGACAACAAATATGCTATCCCTCCCCTTCTTTGTTCGAGGTAAACCTAAAACAAAGTCCATAGATATATCCTCCCAAGGAACACTAGGTACAGGCAAAGGCATATATAAACCATGAGGATTGAGTCGTGACTTAGCTTTTTGACATGTAGTGCAGCGAGCAATAAAACGCTCAACATCCCGTCTCATCTTTGGCCAAAAGAAATGTGTAGCAAGTACGTCCTCCGTCTTCTTCACGCCAAAGTGTCCCATTAATCCTCCTCCATGCGCCTCCTGCAACAACAATAGACGAACAGAGCTAGTTGGAATGCATAGCTTGTTAGCACGAAACACAAATCCATCGTTAACGACGAACTTGTTCCACATTCTTCCTTCTTTACAATTCTGCATTACATCTTTAAAATCAGCATCATGCACATATTGATCTTTGATGGTCTCCAAACCAAAGATTTTGAAGTCAAGTTGTGAAAGCATAATATAGCGACGAGACAATGCATCAGCAATAACATTTTCTTTTCCCTTCTTGTGTTTAATGACATAAGGGAAAGTCTCAATGAATTCAACCCATTTAGCATGTCTACGATTCAGTTTAGCTTGACTTTTAATATGTTACAAAGATTCATGATCAGAATGTATAACAAATTCTTTGGGCCATAAATAATGTTGCCATGTTTCTAAAGTCCGAACAAGAGCATATAATTCTTTATCATAAGTAGAATAATTCAGACTAGACCCACTCAATTTTTCAGAAAAGTATGCAACAGGTTTGCCATCTTGTAATAACACACCTCCTAATCCAATTCCACTAGCATCACATTCAAGCTCAAAAGTCTTATTAAAATCAGGAAGTTGGAGTAAAGGAGCATGTGTCAACTTATCTTTCAATACCGTGAAGGCTTCTTCCTGTGCGGTACCCCAAACAAAAGGCACATCCTTCTTTGTAAGCTCGTTGAGAGGTGCAGCAATGGTGCTGAAATCTCTCACAAAACGCCTATAGAATCCAGCGAGGCCAAGAAAACTCCTCACTTGTGTGACTGTTTTGGGCTGCGGCCAACTCTCAATAGCTTCAATCTTGGCTTTATCAACTTCAATTCCCTGTGGAGTAACAACATAGCCAAGAAAAGATACTCGGTCGGTGCAAAAGGTGCACTTCCCAAGGTTACCAAACAAACGTGCATCACGTAGAGCAATAAAAACAGCACGTAAATGTTCCAAATGTTCCTCCAAAGATCTGCTATAAATCAATATGTCATCAAAGTAAACTACCACAAATCGTCCAATGAAAGCACGTAAAACTTCGTTCATTAATCTCATGAAAGTACTAGGTGCATTAGTTAACCCAAAAGGCATGACTAACCACTCATATAATCCAAACTTAGTTTTAAATGCAGTTTTCCATTCATCTCCCAATTTCATACGAATTTGATGGTAGCCACTACGCAAATCAACTTTGGAGAATATTGTAGAGCCACTTAATTCATCAAGCATATCATCTAGCCTAGGAATAGGATGACGATAACGAATAGTAATATTATTAATGCCTCTACAATCAACACACATACGTTGATAGAGGCAAAGGTGTCCCGTCTTTCGATGAGATGATGGATTTCGCTTTGGTGGAAGTCGACTTTGACGATCCGACTACGAACGTGCGAGGACGTCGCGCCTTAGCAATCGCTAAACCAACTCCGAGAGGTTATTGACCACGCTGGAGCACGATCAACCTGACCACGAGGGTCTGTTTCCTGCGAGCAAACGAAGAACAAGCAAGAAACTAAGATTGCAATCTGGATATTGCGAATATAAGATGAAAGCTTTATTGATCAAGGTGGGGTTCTGTGACGCCTTTGTCTGGTCGTTGAACACAAACGAAGTACGCGAAGTTGCAGCTATGGCGAACTTTTAATTTAAACAAAACCCAAAGTCTAAACGATGCCCTAAGGGCTGTATATATGGAGGAAGAGGGGGAGAATTTCGTGGCCCTTGGTGGAGGGGTCCGAAATCAACCCTATCTCTTGTTTCCCCACACATACGGACTCTAAAAATAGCCTATACTTATGTATTTCGAAATTACATGGGCCTGGCCCAATAATAAGGTGACGCAGCACCTAAAATAGCCTCGGGACGAAATTTATGAAGTGGCGTCTTGTATATTTCGTCCAAGGCTTCATGCACCCATTATGGTGGCTTCAAAGTCCTGAAATCATCACTTGTAACTCCGTTCTTGTTTCCCTTGCGCATGCCATCATTTCCATGCTTGCTCTTGCTCCAATGTTCATCCTTCTCCAAGCTAGGCCCTTCATTTGTAAGCAAAACAAATGTATCCAATTTAGGCAGCATCATATTCTCATGAACATTAGAATCATTACCAAGAAACGAAAGTACCTGGTAATTTAGTTGGCGTGCATGAGCTCTAGTAATTGGTCCAGTATGTATAGCAGCAGGGGCTGTGGGTGTAACAATTGTATTGATGTCCTCATCGTCCTCCCCTTCTTGAAATGAAGTCGTCCTCGACGGAAGTTCATCTTCCTCACCCAAATAAGGCTTCAAATCTGCAATGTTAAAAGTGGGACTAACCCCAAAATCTGCAGGCAGCTCAAGTTTATATGCATTATCATTTATTTTCTCTAACACCTTAAAGGGACCATCAGCACGTGGCATTAGCTTTGATTTGCGCAAATCAGGAAATCTATCCTTACGCAAATGTAACCAAACAAGATCTCCAGGTGCAAACACAACATGTTTTCTACCCTTATCTCCAGCAAGTTTATATTTAGCATTCATACGCTCAATGTTTTCCTTAGTTAACTCATGCATTTTTAAAATCAATTCAGCACGTTGTTTAGCATCAAAATTAACCTTCTCCGAAGATGGAAGAGGCAACAAATCAATAGGTGCACGAGGTAGGAAACCATACACAACTTCAAAAGGACACATCTTAGTAGTAGAATGCAATGAACGATTATAAGCAAATTCAATATGAGGCAAGCATTCCTCCCACATTTTCTTATTATTCTTCAAAACAGCCCTAAGCATAGTAGACAACGTTCTATTGGCTACTTCAGTTTGTCCATCAGTTTGGGGGTGACAAGTAGTACTAAAAAGCAGTTTAGTCCCCAACTTAGCCCATAAACATCTCCAAAAGTGGCTAAGAAATTTAGTATCACGATCTGAAACAATAGTATTTGGCACACCATGCAAGCGAATAATTTCACGAAAGAACAAATCAGCAACATTAACAGCATCATCGCTTTTATGACATGGTATAAAGTGTGCCATTTTCGAGAATCTATCCACGACAACAAATATGCTATCCCTCCCCTTCTTTGTTCGAGGTAAACCTAAAACAAAGTCCATAGATATATCCTCCCAAGGAACACTAGGTACAGGCAAAGGCATATATAAACCATGAGGATTGAGTTGTGACTTAGCTTTTTGACATGTAGTGCAGCGAGCAATAAAACGCTCAACATCCCGTCTAATCTTTGGCCAAAAGAAATGTGTAGCAAGTACGTCCTCCGTCTTCTTCACGCCAAAGTGTCCCATTAATCCTCCTCCATGCGCCTCCTGCAACAACAAAAGACGAACGGAGCTAGCTGGAATGCATAGCTTGTTAGCACGAAACACAAATCCATCGTTAACGATGAACTTGTTCCACATTCTTCCTTCTTTACAATTCTGCATTACATCTTTAAAATCAGCATCATGCACATATTGATCTTTGATGGTCTCCAAACCAAATATTTTGAAGTCAAGTTGTGAAAGCATAGTATAGCGGCGAGACAATGCATCAGCAATAACATTTTCTTTTCCCTTCTTGTGTTTAATGACATAAGGAAAAGTCTCAATGAATTCAACCCATTTAGCATGTCTACGATTCAGTTTAGCTTGACTTTTAATATGTTTCAAAGATTCATGATCAGAATGTATAACAAATTCTTTGGGCCATAAATAATGTTGCCATGTTTCTAAAGTTCGAACAAGAGCATATAATTCTTTATCATAAGTAGAATAATTCAGACTAGACCCACTCAATTTTTCAGAAAAGTATGCAACAGGTTTGCCATCTTGTAATAACACACCTCCTAATCCAATTCCACTAGCATCACATTCAAGCTCAAAAGTCTTATTAAAATCAGGAAGTTGGAGTAAAGGAGCATGTGTCAACTTATCTTTCAATACCGTCAAGGCTTCTTCCTGTGCGGTACCCCAAAGAAAAGGCACATCTTTCTTTGTAAGCTCATTGAGAGGTGCAGCAATGGTGCTGAAATCTCTCACAAAACGCCTATAGAATCCAGCGAGGCCAAGAAAACTCCTCACTTGTGTGACCGTTTTGCGTTGCGGCCAACTCTCAAAAGCTTCAATCTTGGCTTTATCAACTTCAATTCCCTGTGGAGTAACAACATAGCCAAGAAAAGATACTCGGTCGGTGCAAAAGGTGCACTTCCCAAGGTTACCAAACAAACGTGCATCACGTAGAGCAATAAAAACATCACGTAAATGTTCCAAATGTTCTTCCAAAGATCTGCTATAAATCAATATGTCATCAAAGTAAACTACCACAAATTGTCCAATGAAAGCACGTAAAACTTCGTTCATTAATCTCATGAAAGTACTAGGTGCATTAGTTAACCCAAAAGGCATGACTAACCACTCATATAATCTAAACTTAGTTTTGAATGCTGTTTTCCATTCATCTCCCAATTTCATACGAATTTGATGGTATCCACTACGCAAATCAACTTTGGAGCATATTGTAGAGCCACTCAATTCATCAAGCATATCATCTAGCCTAGGAATAGGATGACGATAACGAATAGTAATATTATTAATGCCTCTACAATCAACACACATACGTGATGTACCATCCTTTTTCGGCACTAGAATAATAGGAACAACACAAGGACTAAGGGATTCGCGTATATAACCTTTGTCGAGAAGCTCTTGTACTTGACGCATAATCTCCTTCGTCTCCTCTGGATTGGTACGGTATGGTGCACGGTTTGGCGGTGAAGCACCGGGAATTAAGTCAATCTGATGCTCAATCCCTCGAATAGGCGGTAATCCCGGTGGCACGTCTTGTGGAAAGACGTCAGCGAACTCCTGCAAAATGTTAGTGACAGCAGGAGGCAAATAGGAAGGCACGTCCTCGAATGAAAATAATGCCTCTTTGCACACAAAAGCATAGCAAACAGATTTGCTGAAATCTAGCTCATCAATATCATATTTGGTGGCAAATAAACATGCACTTTTCAATTTAATTTCACAAGCAACACTAGATGGTTTATTATTAGGCTTCATTTGTTGCTCAAATTCTTTTGCCACAATCTGATTTTCACTCTTATTCGTCTCCTGTTTTGCTTTGTTAGCTCTATTAATATCATCTTTCAAAATGGAATCAGGAGTCATAGGAAGCAAAGTAATATTTTTATCCTTATGAACAAGAGTATAGTGATTGTTTCTACCATGGTGTACAGAATTTTTATCAAATTGCCATGGTCTACCAAGTAATAAGGAACATGCTTGCATAGGTACCACATCACAATCAACATAATCAGCATATGTAGAGATACTAAAATGCACACGAACAGTACGTGTTACCTTAATCTTGCCGCTGTTGTTGAACCATTGGATGTAGTAAGGATGTGGATGTGGTCTTGTGGTGAGAGAAAGCTTCTCCACCATCTCCATGCTAGCCAAGTTGTTGCTGCTCCCTCCATCTATGATGACGCGCACAGAACGTTCTTTCACAACTCCCTTGGTATGGAACAAATTGTGCCTCTGATTTTGCTCAGCTTGTGTGACCTGCACACTCAAAACATGTTGAGCAACTAAACATTCATACCTGTCAGCGTCTTCAGGAGCCATGTATTGCGTCTCATGATCAGAATCATCTCCACCATGTTCTTCACGTGTAATAAGAGCCAAAGTCTCCTCATCATAGTCACTAGCGGACTCATATCCACCATCCGCGGTAGCAATCATCACACGCGGAGATTTGCATTCTCTCGCATAATGACCTCCTCCCTTACAACGATGACAAATAATATCACTTGTGTGCCCTGTTGATGCCATGGAAGAAGCAGAACTCTGTGCAGGCCCAACAGGTGCGCTCTTGGCGGATAATGGTGGTTGTGCCTGTTTTCTTGTATCACGACTGGAGGAGACACCTGATTGAGGTGCTGGTGCAGTTGAAGTAGAAGATGCACGCGGTGTCCATGATGAAGGTCGGCCTGCAGAAAAGTTAGTTCGCGCCAATGCTTGTCGATCCTGCACTTCACGTTCAGCTTTACAAGCAAGATGGAATAAACGAGTGATATTAGTATACTCCTTATAGTCTAGAATGGTCTGAATCTCTCTATTTAATCCACCCAGAAAACGTGCAAGCATAGCTTCATTCTCCTCAACAATACCACATCTAATCATGCCAGTTTGTAATTCCTGATAATATTCTTCTACAGAATTTTTTCCTTGTCTTAAGCGCCGTAATTTCTGAAGCAATTCACGTTGATAATATGGTGGAACCCAACGAGTACGCATAGTAGTTTTCAAAGCAGCCCAAGTAGTTGGAATAGGATATAATCTACAATGTTCAGACCACCATACACATGCAAAACTAGTGAAAGCACAAACAGCAGCGGCAACCCGTCTCTCCTCGGGATATTGTAAACATGTAAATCGTTGTTCAGTTTCTAACTCCCAAGTAAGATATATATCAGGAACATATCTACCCTCTAAAGGTGATGATAGAGGCGAGGGTCCCGATCTTTCGATGAGATGATAACTATCGATTTGGTGGAGACGACTTTGACGATCCGACTACAAACGTGCACGACGTTGCGCCTTAGCAATTGCTAAACCAACTCTGGGAGCTTATTGACCACGCTGGAGCACGATCAACCTGACCACGAAGGTCTATTCCTGCAAGCAATCGAAGAACAAGCAAAATATGATTAAGCAATCTGAATATTGCGAGTATGGATGAAGTATTGATAAAAGTGGGGTTTCATAAGCGGTCTTGGTCTGGTCGTTGGACACAAACGAAGTACACGAAGTTGCAGCTATGGCTAACTTTTAACTAAATAAAACCCAAGTCTAAACGAAGCCTTAAGGGCTATATATATAGGGAAAAGAGAGGGGATTTTGTCCACCCTTGGCAAGGTGGGACTAAAACATCTCCTAAGTCGTTTCCCCTATAATATGGACTCTAAAAATAGATTACATGGGCCTGGCCCAAAATAAGGTGGCGCGACATCAATAATAAGCTATGGAGGAAATTTATGAAATGCCATCTTGTATATTTCGTCCATCTTCTTGTATGTCATCATGGTGGCTTCAAAGTCCGGAAATCTCCACTTGAACCTCCGTTCTTATTCTCTTTGCACGCACCTTCATCTCCGTGCTTGACCATGCTCCAATGTTCATCCTTCTTGTCCATGCTAGGCCCTTCAATTGCAAGCAACACAAATGTACCTAAGTTAGGCAGCATCATATTCTCATGAACACTAGAAACATTACCAAGAAACGAAAGTACCTGATAATTTAATTGGCGTATCTGAGCTCTAGCAACTGTTCCAAGAGGTAAAACAACAGGGGATATGGGTGTAACTGTGGTAGCCATGTCCTCATCATCCTCCCCTTCTTGAAAACAAAGCCGTCCTCGGCGTTGCTTAATCTGAAATATGGCTAACAATAGAGACAAGGTGTACACGTTGTATATGTATATGTCATCCATTTTAACTGATCTTAGTTGTGGCACATGTGACACAGTTATACAAGAGCACCCTTCAAAAGTCGTGAAAAATAAAGCCAATATATTATCACAAGAAGTCAAAGGCATGAAAATATTGCAACTCAGTTTGCACATATAAGTGAAGCTCTTATTCATAATAAAATATTGGCAATGCTCCTCATTAAACCATCCCAACCTTGATGAACCATCACCAAGATTAGAGGTCACATCAAAATGATTAAACATTGGCACAACTATTTTCAAACGTATTTGATCCAAATCTGATCTTTTTACTGATTCACATGGTTCTTTTGCATCAATAGTTAATTCAATGGGTTCACTCAAAATTGTTTGATCACATGGCAAAGTCAAATCATGAACATAGTCCTCTAAAATAGCTGGTGTGATCAAAGTAGTGGGTAGCTCATCGCATGGTTCATTTAAATTGACAAGGAATTCATCATACTCATGTGGAGGTGGAAGATCGGTACCTTTGTCATTACCTCTTATGATCAACAAAGATGATGTAGGCACTCTAGGTGGCGACACGTCACATGGTGGAGCTGATGTAGTGCTCTCAACAATGGATGTTGTTGCCATAGGAGACGCAGTGGTGGAAGGAACAACCGTTGCAACTCGTGTGATTTGCACCTTCCGCTTGTTTATCTTGTGGGCAACACGTCTTGTTATCTCCTGTTCAGCTTTGCAAGCAAGACGAAAAAAACGGTCCATAGGATAACATGTTTCATGAATTAGTATCTCCTGAATGTCACGGTTTAATCCTCCCCAAAATCTATCCATAAATTCTTCTTCACTTTCTTCTAAAGTGGAATGCAACAAGGTAGTTTGTAAATCATCATAATATTTCGTTACAGTGTCACTACCTTGTTTTAAATGTTGCAGCTTTTTAATCATGTCACGAGTATAATAAGCGGGGACGAATGTATGTCGCATGGCAAGTTTCAAATCATCCCAAGTAATAGGTATATAATCAGGGTGTAACCGACAATATTCACTCCACCAAACTAAAGCATAACCAGTGAAAGAACCAACCGCAACCTTAACTTTTTTACATTCATCAAAATTATGGGAAGCAAATATAATATTTATGTCGAACTCCCATTCAATATATAAAGCAGGTCTAAAATGGCCATTAAATGATGGTATAGAAACATTAACCTGATCATGTGCATTTGGATGTTTATGCACCTCTCGTGATCGTTGTGGAATTTGCATAGGTGGTGGCACGTCTCCCGCGATTGACAAAGCCCATGGATTGACTCTAGATCCTATCATGATTAGTAGAAACAAGAAACAAAATCCAAAAATAATGTTCCCATAACTACTAGGATGTGGTAGTAAAACGCTCACAGTAAAGCAAATATCAATGTCTTACAATGTCTTACCATGCAGCAGGCGGTGATCGGCAACCAGCGGTGTCAAGTAACTCCAAAAGTTGGGTAAAGCGATTGCCAGGTGAACGTATGGATAGACGGTGTAGAAATATGTGGAGCTGGGTTGGCTTTATATATGTGGGAAAAAATGCTACAACCACGTTAATTAGTGCAAGCTGAAAATTCGTTCAAAGTGGTCGAGTGTTGGTCTTAGGCTAGACTGTACTAGAGACGCGAGCCTAAGACACAGATGAGTATTCACGCAAATAGAGAATAATGAGCGTACGAAGACAGATTGGGCTGAAACGAGAAAGAAAAATAAGAGTTGATGCACTCTTCTCTTGTTTTTCAACCTTTGCAACGAACCAAAACTAAACAGCACGTCTCCTTCTTTTTGTTTTCTTCTTCTTCGTCTTCTTTTTTGCTGATTCAACGTTACCAAACCAGGAAGAGTCGGTCTGATTTTTCTAAAGTCTTGATCCGAAATAAAAAAATCTGAACTTTCCAAGTTGTATAGCACACCAAGTCTCCTTTCTCTTTTTGCTTTTTTTTTCTCTTTTATTTTCGCTGTCAACACCTTCCAAACAGCAAAGCAATCAGTGTTCACGTTCTCTTCTGTCTCTCCTTTTGAAGGAAGCGCATGTTCTCTTTTCTCCCCTTTTTTCTTGTTCCACGTTTTTTTTGCTTTTTCCCTGGCGGATCTAATATACTACAAATATTTCCTTTGCAAACTCCATGTGGCTGACTAGGAAACTTTCCAATCTCCAAAAAAAAACGTGAGTTGGCTGCTCCTTTTTTTTTGAAATCAAAACCGTCCTGCAATATCCCCCTATTAAATTGCTAGTTGACCGAAAAACTCTTTCCTTGTTTAATCTTTCCTTTATTTTCTCCAAAGACACGGCTAGAACAGGGAAACCTCCAACAGAATCGTTTTTTTTTCTTGCTGATAAAACGAATCTGGACTTCCTCTCTTAAAAGAAAAACCACAATTGACCCCCCCTTTTTTTTACTATTGCCTCACGGATTTGAACAGATTCCTTTCCAAAATAGATCTGATCTATACTCAAGAATCTCAACCAGAAAAAAAAACCCTGTACGTCTCCTCTTTAATTGCAGCGTTTTTTTGCAGTACTTTCCTTCCTTTTCTCTAATAAATTTCTCACGTGAGTTGCTTCCTTCTAATTTTTTTTCTTCCTTTCCAAATAAAACTTGCCCAACAAAGCTGCCACCAACCAAACCAATCTATACTTGCCAAAAGCAAAACGAATCGTTCCAAACAGGAGCACGGGCAACTTATAATGTATCCTCTCTTCTTGGAAACAAATCAACTTTCCAAAGCCATTAGCCTGTCACGTCCTCTTTCTTTTCTTTAATATTTCTCTCTCTGCTACTTTCCAAGTAGGACACAACCGAATCAAACTTTCGTGCAATTTTCTTTCTACGTTCCTTCTAGACTCCTCACGTGATCTCCTTCAATATTTGTTTGGCTGATCCATACTCCCTCTAAATCTCTCTCAGTTTTTTCACAAGATGAATCAGGCTCAAGATGAACTAATGTGATGGTGGTGATGAACGACAATAGCAAACAGATGGTGGTGATGTTGACAGTGACGGCAAAGAAAATAAGTGGCAGCGGAAGATGACAACGAACTGGATGATAATGTGAGCGGACGCGGCGTGGACAAAACATGACTAGAACTCGAAACTCTAAAAGACTAGACACTAAAAACCAGCAACTCGACACATGATGCAACCGAAAATTCACTAATGCAAAAACTAAGTGAAAATAGCGAAAAGGCTCAGACTGTCTGGGACACGGATGAACTAATCTAATTTTTTTGGCTTTTTCGTGCACTGTGGGTATGAATGACAGATGCGATCTAAACTATGAAAAACTGTAAAATCTCACCGAGCAACCTGAAAACTGATACCACTTGATAGAGGCGAGGGTCCCGATCTTTCGATGAGATGATAACTATCGATTTGGTGGAGACAACTTTGACGATCCGACTACAAACGTGCACGACGTTGCGCCTTAGCAATCGCTAAACCAACTCTGGGAGGTTATTGACCACGCTGGAGCACGATCAACCTGACCACGAAGGTCTATTCCTGCAAGCAATCAAAGAACAAGCAAGAATATGATTAAGCAATCTGAATATTGCGAGTATGGATGAAGTATTGATAAAAATGGGGTTTCATAAGCGGTCTTGGTCTGGTCGTTGGACACAAACGAAGTACACGAAGTTGCAGCTATGGCTAACTTTTAACTAAATAAAACCCAAGTCTAAACGAAGCCTTAAGGGCTATATATATAGGGAAAAGAGAGGGGATTTTGTCCACCCTTGGCAAGGTGGGACTAAAACATCTCCTAAGTCGTTTCCCCTATAATATGGACTCTAAAAATAGATTACATGGGCCTGGACCAAAATAAGGTGGCGCGACACCAATAATAAGCTATGGAGGAAATCTATGGAAGGCCATCTTGTATATTTCGTCCATCTTCTTGTATGACATCATGGTGGCTTCAAAGTCCGGAAATCTCCACTTGAACCTCCGTTCTTATTCTCTTTGCACGCACCTTCATCTCCGTGCTTGACCATGCTCCAATGTTCATCCTTCTTGTCCGTGCTAGGCCCTTCAATTGCAAGCAACACAAATGTATCTAAGTTAGGCACATCATATTCTCATGAACACTAGAAACATTACCAAGAAACTAAAGTACCTGATAATTTAATTGGCGTATCTGAGCTCTAGCAACTGTTCAAAGAGGTAAAACAACAGGGGATATGGGTGTAACTGTGGTAGCCATGTCCTCATCAGGTGGAATATTCAATTTCAGTTTAGGAAGATGGTCATGATCTCGTACCTGAGGGAAAGCCCTACCATTGTGATTATTAGCATGCGGACGACCTGGTGGTTGTGGTGCAGGTGGTTGCACGTAGTTCTGATTTTGAGCAACCTCATCCTCGTAATCTCCCACATAATCATCCTCCTCCGCATCAGCAGCAGGAGCCACAGAAGTATCAACAGCAGCACCAACAGTTTGGCCAAACGCAAGAGGAACACGGCTCGCTCGGCGGAGATCTGTTTCGCGATGTGGAGGTAGTCGTTGTTGTTGTTGTTGGAGAGGTGCGTTAGGTGCAGCGGGTGGTGGTGGTGGAAGACGCGCGAGCAATTCATTAAACTTGTTATCGAGCCTTGTTTCGAACGTCTTCTCCATGCCATCTATCTTCTCCATGGCCTCTTCAAATCTGTTTAGCACATCTTGCACCTGTCCACTCATCATTTGCTGAAATTTATGATGCAAATCCTTATTCGTCATGTTCTCCCAGTCAGTCTCGTCGGCTTGTGATCCTGGCATGGTTAGCAGCAATAGAAACACACAAGAATATGATCCTACAGACTACTAACAAGAGGTGGTGGTGGGTGTCACAAATCCGTCAAGCAAATCTCAAATTCTTACCAGTTCTTACCCAGCAGCAGGCGGTGATCGGAAACCGTTGTAGTCAAAAACTCTCAAAGCTTGGATAGAGCGGTTACCAGGGAGAGTCAAACGCATGACGTAGATGTATGTGGAGCTGGGAAGGCTTATAATATGGTAGCAAAAAGGGTCAGCAATAATCAATTCAGAGATGCAAAGTTGAATAAACGCTCAATGACGGTACTGTGCTGGTCCTAGGCTAGACTGTGCTAGAGATGCGAGCCTAGAACACCAACAAAATCACGGCGCGACACGTAAACAAGGGAAAAGCACACTCTGGATTATTTTTTTCACTCTTTTTTTTGCGCTGTTTTTTTTTTGCGAAAAATCACTATAATGGCGAGTTTCTGAAAACTCTTCCTAGGTCAAACTGACAGGATGGGCACGAAATTTTTTCGACCAATTTTTTTTTCGACTGCCCGGACCCAAAAACTGGAAATGGGTCAAAAAAAACTTCCTATAATGGCACCTGTCTCAAAACACTCAGAAACACCTAAAAATAGGATAGCCAGAAAATTTTTCAAAAAATGCGTTTTCGAAAAATTTTGGGCCTAAACGGAGGGTGGTTTCCGGACTCTTTTTTTTGCGAAACCTACTCCGGCAAGGAAACACGAATCGGAATCTAGATGGATCTCGGAAACAAACCTAATATGACAAGAACTCGGATTGGTGGTGGATATATGGTAGTAGATGGCAGCGGTGGTAGTATATGACAACGGTGGTGGTATATGGATACGGATTCGAAGCGGTGGCGGATAAGCGGCGGTGGTAGATGGCAGGGGCGATGATGATGGTGCAGCGGCGGCGTGACAACTTATGACCAGAACTCGAAACTCTAAAATACTAGACTCTAAGACCAGCAACTAGACACGACGATGCAACCGCAAATTCAACAAAGCAAAACCCTAAAAAGATTATGCAAAGGCTCAGATTGGTTCGGATATGATGAACTAACCCTAATTTTTTTGTGGCTTTTTCGTGGACTGTAGGTATGAAGAACAGACTCGATCTAAACTATGAAAAACTGTAAAATCTCACCGAGCAACCTGGAAATCTAATACCACTTGATAGAGGCAAAGGTGTCCCGTCTTTCGATGAGATGATGGATATCGCTTTGGTGGCAGTCGACTTTGACGATCCGACTACGAACGTGCGAGGACGTCGCGCCTTAGCAATCGCTAAACCAACTCCGAGAGGTTATTGACCACGCCGGAGCACGATCAACCTGACCACGAGGGTCTGTTTCCTGCGAGCAAACGAAGAACAAGCAAGAAACTGAGATTGCAATCTGGATATTGCGAATATAAGATGAAAGCTTTATTGATCAAGGTGGGGTCCTATGACGCCTTTGTCTGGTCGTTGAACACAAACGAAGTACGCGAAGTTGCAGCAATGGCGAACTTTTAATCTAAACAAAACCCAAAGTCTAAACGATGCCCTAAGGGCTGTATATATGGAGGAAGAGGGGGGAATTTCGTGACCCTTGGTGGAGGGGTCCAAAATCAACCCTATCTCTTGTTTCCACACACATACGGACTCTAAAAATAGCCTATACTTATGTATTTTGAAATTACATGGGCCTGGCCCAATAATAAGGTGACGCGGCACCTATAATAGCCTCGGGACGAAATTTATGAAGTGGCATCTTGTATATTTCGTCCAAGGCTTCATGCACCCATTATGGTGGCTTCAAAGTCCTGAAATCATCACTTGTAACTCCGTTCTTGTTCCCCTTGCGCATGCCATCATCTCCATGCTTGTTCTTAATCCAGTGTTCATCCTTCTCCAAGCTAGGCCCTTCATTTGTAAGCAAAACAAATGTATCCAATTTAGGCAGCATCATATTCTCATGAACATTAGAATCATTACCAAGAAACAAAACTACCTGGTAATTTAGTTGGCGTGCGCGAGCTCTAGTAATTGGTCCAGTATTTATAGCAGCAGGGATTGTGGGTGTAACAATTATATTGATGTCCTCATCACTAAGACCAGCAACTTGACACGACGATGCAACCGCAAATTCAACAAAGCAAAAACCCTAAAAAGATTATGCAAAGGCTCAGATTGGTTCGAATATGATGAACTAACCCTAAAAAAAAATTTGTGGCTTTTTCGTGGACTGTAGGTATGAAGAACAGACTCGACCTAATCTACGAAAAACTGTAAAATCTCACCGAGCAACCTGGAAATCTGATACCACTTGATAGAGGCTAAGGTGTCCCGATGTTTCGATGAGATGGTGGCTATCGTTTTCTGTGGGAGTCGACTTTGACGATCCGACTACTAACGTGCGAGACGTCGCGCCTTATCAATCGCTAAACCAACTTCCGAGGGTTATTGACCCCGCCGGAGCACGATCAACCTGACCACGAGGGTCTGTTTCCTGCGAGCAAACGAAGAACAAGCAAGAAACTGAGATTGCAATCTGGATATTGCGAATATAAGATGAAAGCTTTATTGATCAAGGTGGGGTTCTATGACGTCTTGGTCTGGTCGTTGGACACAAACGAAGTACGCGAAGTTGCATCTATGGCGAACTTTTAATCTAAACAAAACCCAAAGTCTAAACGACGCCCTAAGGGCTGTATATATGGAGGAAGAGGGGGGAATTTCGTGGCCCTTGAGGGTGGGGTCCGAAACCAACCCTAACTCTTGTTTCCCCAGACATACGGACTCTAAAAATAGCCTATACTTAAGTATTTCGAAATTACATGGGCCTGGCCCATTAATAAGGTGACGTAGCACCTAGAATAGCCTATGGATGAATATTATAAAGTGGCATCTTGTACATTTCGTCCAAGGCTTCATGCACTCCTTATGGCAGCTTTAAAGTCCTGAAATCATCACTTGTAACTCCGTTCTTGATCCCCTTGCGCATGCCATCAACTCCATGTGTGTTCTTGCTCCAATGTTCATCCTTCTCCAAGCTAGGCCCTTCATTTGTAAGCAAAACAAATGTATCCAATTTAGGCAGCATCATAATCTCATGAACATTAGAATCATTACCAAGAAACGGAAGTACCTGGTAATTTAATTGGCGTGCGCGAGCTCTAGTAATTGGTTCAGTATATGTAACAGTAGGGGCTGTGGGTGTAACAATGGTATTGATGTCCTCATCAGGTACGGATCAAGAACGAATAATCGGTAAGAAATCCCAATCTCAAACCAATATCCGTGGAAGAAGAACTAGAGCTACTAGAATTCCCACCTATGAAATTCTCGAACCTTTCCGGTTATGCAATCAAGTGTTGGGGATACAGGGGAAGCATAATATCTCACCCAAACTAGCAAATCCTACATCCAGCTGTATCCATCCTTCAACACATAACCAAGAAAACTTCAGAACCCATCTACCTCAACCTTCGAAAAGCATCCGTTATACAAGTTATGGCGATACTCCCGAACTCCCGCCTCAGTACTGGGTGGCGTCGAGGTTATCTCACCAACGAACTGCATAAAAGAGATTTTTGATGTCGGCGAACATATCTCAAGTATTCCAGAATTGCAACGATAAAATTATGATGACAACACCTCAGAGCTCAACTCCCCGGGACACTTCCACTAAACCCCTGACAGGAGGCACCAAGACAGTATTCTCATCATAAGCCATCGGAACGATTCCAAGATACTCGCGTGATCCTAAAACAAATTTAGTGAAATTTGAGAAGAGAAGAGTCAAAACTCTACGTCAGGATGCCTTACCAGAGCGATGAGGAGACTGGGAAGTAAAAAGAATTCCTAAACTCTTCGATATATAATTCCTAAATGACTCAAACATTTTTCTAGACACAACTCGGCCTCTAAAAACGATCAAGCAATGGGGCTCCTAAGGTCAGGGAAGGCTCTGATTACCAACTTGTAACACCCTCGATGCGACTATAGCTCCCAGGTGTCGAGGCACGACTTAGAGACATAATCGCATTGAAGGCATATGTCGCAAGCTAGGCAATCTTCACAACATCCCATGTAATATGAATAATAAAGGGGAGAACATAGTTGGCTTACACTCGCCACGTCACATCAAAGTACATAAATAACATCCATCATACAAACACTCATGGCCCGACTACGGCGCCAAAATAGAAGAAAACCCCACATGCGACAAGGCCCTGAATAGAACCCCAACTAGGCACCACTACTGATCATCGGGAAAGGAAACATAATAACGCTGAGAGTCCTCGTCGAACTCCCACTTGAGCTCGTAATCGTCACCTGGAGCGGAATCACCTAGACCTGCATCTGGAGATATAGTAATCTGTGAGCCACGGGGACTCAGCAATCTCGCACCCTCGCTATCAAGACTATTTAAGCTTATAGGAAGGGTAAGGCAAATATGTATGCGGAGCTGCAGCAAGCGACTAGCATATATGGTGGCTAACTTATACGCAACAGAGAGCGAGAAGAGGGGGCAAAGCGCGAGCGAGAAGCTAGAGAGCAACCTGCGCAAACATTACTCCAACACCGTGTCCACTTCCCGGACTCCGCCGAGAAGAGGCCATCACGGTAACACACACAGTTGATTCATTTTAATTAATTAAGGTTCAAGTTATCTACAACCGGACATTAACAAATTCCCATCTGCCCATAACCGCGGGCACGGCTTCCGAAAGTTCGATCCCTACAGGGGAGTCCCAACTTAGCCCATGACAAGCTCTCACGGTCAACAAAGGAATAGACCTCCTCCCAAGACGTTCCGATCAGACTCGGTATCTCGGTAACTCAAGACACCTCGACAGGTTAAAACAAGACCAGCAACACCGCCCGAATGTGCCAACAAATCCCGATAGGAGCTGCACATATCTCTTTCTCAGGGCACACTCAGATTGTCCAAACTTCCGGTAGGCCAGCCCAGAGTTGCCCCTGGTAGCCACCGGCGGCTGACGGTTTGGACCAACACTCAGAGGACCACTGGCCCGGGGGGTTAAAATAAGATGACCCTTGAGTCTGCAGAACCCAAGGAAAAGAAAAGGCTAGGTGGCAAATGGTAAAACCAAGGTTGGGCATTGCTAGACAAGCTTTAATCAAGGCGAGATATCAAGGGGTTCCCATTATAACCCAACCGCGTAAGGAACGCAAAATCCGGGAACATAACACCGATATGACGGAAACTAGAGCGGCAAGAGTGGAACAAAACACTAGGCGAGAGGCCGAGCCTTCCACCCTTTACCAAGTATATAGATGCATTAAGATAGCATGGCAATATAATGATATCCCAATAAGTAAATAAATGATGTTCCAACAAGGAACGGCCTCCAATCTTCACCTGCAACTAGCAACGCTATAAGAGGGGCTGAGCAAAGCGGTAACATAGCCAATCAACGGTTTGCTAGGACAATGGTGGGTTAGAGGTTCAACATGGCAATTGGGAGGCTGACAAGCAAAAGGTAGGCATCGTAGCATTGGCATAGCAAGAGCGAGCAAACTAGCATAACAAAGATAGTAGTAATTTCGAGGGTATGATCATCTTGCCTGCACAGTTGTTAGAGTTGACTAGATCCTCACAAGCAAACTCCACGGGCTCCTTGGTAGCGAACTCGTCTCCCGGCTCTACCCAACAAGACAAACAAGCAACAGGGATACAATCAACCACGTGCAAGACCAAGCAATATGATGAAATGACGATATGCTATGCGGGATGCGATGCGGGATGCAAAATGCGAGATATGACAGGAAATGCATGAACCTGGCCTCAACTTGGAATTCCAAGTGTGCCACTGGAAAGATGAGATGAAATCGCTTGAAAACGATATAAAGATCACCGGAATCGGAGTTACGGTTTGGAAATGGCAAGCGTTTTAAGATATGACACCGGTTTGTGATTTACAGCAAGTAGGCATCTAAATGCAACGAAATGAACATGCTACAGCCACCAAACATGACAACAAAATACATGGCAGGGATGCACACAAGATGCTTAACAAAAGACTAGCACTGAGCCACGGCCAATTCATCCATTATGAGGTTCAAACAAGCATGGCAAAAACGCAAATGCAAAACAGACTCCAGACTTAGTGAAATTAACACTTGTCTAAAATTTCAGATCACGAAGCCCTCTTCGGAGCAGCAAATCAACATGATACATGACCTGATTAAGATAAATAAGAACATGGCATGGAGCTACTCAACAAGATTAACAAAAGTCCCTAAGTGACCTGGGGCCAAAAGGGATCACAAAATATACTAACGGGCACACGAACACAGCTAAAACACAATCAGTTTTCAGACTTAGTGAAAACTGAGACATGCTGAAAGTTAACTCACGAAGGCAAGTAAACGAGCTCGATGCACTCACTACGGTGCAAGTCATGGCAAGGCAAGTATACATCCATAAAGAAAGCACAAAATACAAGCTAGACATGGCAAGAACAATGGCATAGCATGCACGGATCAACTACAATAACATCGGCAAAATCGCAAACGAGTTGACGATCTGCCCAGATTCACCACGAAGCAAAAGTAGAGCTTGATTGACTCAAGCTAGGATGCTCCAAAATTGCAAACAAAGACATCGATGGATAAAGCATAACATGATTAACAAAACTCCTTTACTGATCATCCTCAAAAGAGGCACGGATCACTAGGAAACAAGCTGAACATATGGCATCATGAACTAAGTAATCCCAGACTTAGTGAAAACAACTAAATCTCTGAAAACAGATCTACCGGGTGCCTCACTTTGCAAGCTTGTACAAGTCACCACACACATCCTAAAAATGCATGGGTTGCACCTATGGAAAGAAGACAAAATGCTTAACAAAACATATGAAGGACTCACAGGCATATCATGCACACAAAAATCATGGCAAAAATGACAAAAGTCTAAGATGAACTAGCAGATCTGACAATTAACTCATGAAGCCCTCTTCTAACAGCATTTCGGGCATCAAGATAAACTCAAATGAAAATGATGCAATGGAACGTAATGATGTGCTCGTCGAGGCGAACATTCTAATATGTTATATGCCCAAAACGGAGCTACGGATGCGGAGATACGGCCGGTCAAAGTTTGCTCGAAAAATTAGAGGGAGAGGGATAAAGTCAACCCTCAAGAACAGATCTAGGGTTTCTCCGCGGGGTACTGTAGCAGCCGGGTGCACGCGAACCGAGGCGGCGAATCTCGCCGGAATCGCTGCCAGAGAGGAGGGAGGTGACCGGATCCGGAGGCAGGGGAGCTCGCCGGGCCTCCGCCGGCCGGCGAGACGGCGACGATGCGGCGGCGGGGTCGGAGAGGCGGCGGGGCTGGCCGGCCCAGGGCGGCGTGCGGCCC